>NW_020955820.1:152792-155964 GCF_003031625.1 Empidonax traillii | reverse complement strand
AAAAAAAAAGAACACATTTGGTTGTTTGAAGGTCCATATGTAAAAAGCAGAAAATTTCAATGGATAGCCACAAATAATGAGAGGCATAATTTATTTGAGAAACCACCCTTTCAGTTGACAGCCACAAGCACAACACCATGGTCTTTCTCTCCCTAAGTAGTCCCTGTATTAGATTTTTCTTTTTCTTATTTCTTACTATGACACAAAAATCACTTTCCAATCACAGCTTCTTTGTAATGTCAGGGCTTCAGGCAGCTATTAGAAAAATTCATAAGAAAAACAATTAACTCTCTTTAACTCTGTTTACACTCTGTTTTCATGGTTTCACATTTTGTTTCCAGAAAGTGCAACAGAATTTACTGCTGTGCTCTGAAGTGCTGCTGGCAATGTTATTACTCTGTTTATTGTGATAGTAGTGTTTAATCATTATATACATAGTAGTATCAAAGAGTCTCTGTTATAATCCCTTTATTATAAAACCTTATGAACAAACCCGGGTTTTATTATTGAAGAATAATACTGTAAGCAGCAGGGCAACGTAGAGGACAAAGGTAAAAAAAAGGCCAGTGAGATTCCTAAAAGGTCCTAAACATAACTGACATTATTTTACATTTCAACACTTATTTGTTGTCTGAAACAGCAGGAGTCAGCTCTAAATCGAGAGCTGCTTAATGCTTTTTAATTGACTATTAAACTGTGCAGATTTTCACTAGCACCACTCCAAATGTTTCACGAAATCATATTCTGACCATGTGAAACTCTTTGTTTAACGAGGCTCCAGTGATTGTCTCTTTTCTGTGCCGCAAACAAAGTGCTCTGCTGCTAAGCTGGGCAGAATTAGGCACAAGCCATGCAGGATTCCAGAATTAGTTCCACTGCATGACACGTGTTCTCAGAAATGGGAAAGCCCAGCGTGCAGCAACATGCAAGTGATTTCTAGGAAAACCCAGGGAAAGGCTCGAGGAGGTTTGGATTGCAGTCATTGCATTCACGGTCCTCCTGCTTTCTGCTGCACAGAAAGAGGGGTTTGTTTTGTTTAATTTTTTTTTTTTTTTATGCCCAGCCTGTCACTTTTAGTACATCTAAATAATTTATAAAGCTCTAGGAGGTAATCTCTGCCCAGGCTCGGCCATCAGAGCCATCATAATATTACGTAGTGGGTCAGGTTTCCGTGTTGTAAAGGCAGCCCTGATTTGTCAGGCTGTGTCACAGGAGCTGGGGCTTCACCTCCAGCCTTTGCCTGGGAACTTCAACTGTGTTGCGTGGTAATTTATTACTTGCCTGATGCAGCTAGTGCAGGTTTTCTCTGCTCTGGATCCTGGCTGATGCTTGAATAACAAGCAAGGCTTTTGCCCATCTGCCCTCGTGCTCGTGTGCATCGACTTCCTGATCCTCGCGAGCGTTCCGAGGAATTTTATTGGGAAAAGGCAAATGTCAAAAGTGTAAAAGCTACTTTAATAAAACTGGCTCAGATCAAGTTTCCTTGCTGGCTGCCTGCCACTGAAAACCCCTTTGTTAGCTTTTTTTAAAAATTTCCTGTGACAAAAAGAAGTCTTTTCATTTCTTTCTATCAGATCAAACGAGTTTAATTAAAATGTGAAGAATTTGACTAAAAATGTCATGGCATAGAAAGCTTGGGGGACCTTCCTTTTGAACCTGCCTGGTTTTGTGGTTGTCATTCCTTTAAGGACAGTTAGCAACCTCATTGATGTAGAAAGCATGAAAGACCAAGAAAAAACCACATTAATTATATTACCAAACCTTGCAGTGATTTTATCCTTCCATTTTCCAGCGTGCTGATAAAAGTTTCATGAAAAACAGGGATCATGAGCTTCTGGGGGGGGGTGGGAGTGAAACAAAAAAAGAAAGAAAAAATATGTTAAATGCGAACACAATGAAGCAATTAAAGTAAATGAAATCATTACTGTGCAGCTGGAACACACGATTGATATACTGTGGAGCGGACTGAGAGCTGTAGGAAACACTCCTTGTCCCTTTAGCTGCTTTGATTGGCAATATTGAAGTCAGCATAAGAGAGCAAGCAAGATCAAATGCAGCATCCAAGTAAATGTTCCAGTATTTAGCTGGAAAAAAAAGGGTGGTTATGGGTTTGGACATTCGCTGTTTGAATGGAACTGGGTTACTACGACATGTAAAGTACTTGGCACGAGCAAATGTGTTTTACCAAAACAATTAGACTCCTTTAAAATGGAGCATTTTGAAACGCTTGGCACGTCTTAATGTTTTTGTGCATGAAAAGAAATGCAATTAGGAGGGTAATTACAATTTTGTAAACGAAATATTAACCACCCGGTGAAGCACAAGTTAAATTTCACAACAAAATCACCTTTTAATGAAGACGATGTGTTTAATGTCACAACGTAGAGCCCAGAAGAGCAGGTTGTAGAAATCCCAGGAGGTTTGACATTGGTCCCCTCGGTCCCCACCCTGTATTTCTCCCTTCTGTTGATGTGTGTTTCAAAAGGAACACGACTGTCAGATAGAACTCGTTCGGGCATCCCTGGTGGCTTGGCAGCGGCCAGCACACTCACCTGTTCTTTGTTCTGGCCTGGCTGGACCAATTCACAGCAGCTCTGTGAGCAGTGAAAGCGATGCCTGGTCCCAGTGCTGTCCTTATGTCACAGAGCAAAACCTGAGGCCCCAGAGAGAGAGAAGGGACTTTACAAACAGCCCCTCACAAAGCAGGAGATAGAGACAAGCCCCACACGAGCAAGTGTGGACTCATTCCAAACATACTTTCTTTTTATCCTCTCATCACCTGTATTAGATTCTCTTTGTTCCCCCATCTCCTCCAAAGAGACACGGTGCCCATGTGGTTCTTTCCAAACGAGGAACAAATAGGGTTCCGTGGAAGATTTTGCCAAAGCCAATAAAAAGAAGAGGCGGTAGCTGTGTTAAAATCCTTCTGTTTAAAAAAAAAAAAAAAAAAACAACAAAAAAACACAAAAGAGGAATTAGCACAGCCTAGCCTTGGGCCAGATCTGCTAATTTTCTGCAGTGTGGTGTCATTACATATTTAAGAAGGCTCTCAGGAGCTGATAGGAACCATCTGAGCTCAGAGCTGCAGAGTTACAAAGGCATTCCAGTGTCTCTGATGAGAGGAATCAACAGCGAGGCCCACGGAGAGGTGAGGAGCACAAGAGGTGTGGGG
>NW_020955820.1:147752-152518 GCF_003031625.1 Empidonax traillii | reverse complement strand
GGGCCAGATCTGCTAATTTTCTGCAGTGTGGTGTCATTACATATTTAAGAAGGCTCTCAGGAGCTGATAGGAACCATCTGAGCTCAGAGCTGCAGAGTTACAAAGGCATTCCAGTGTCTCTGATGAGAGGAATCAACAGCGAGGCCCACGGAGAGGTGAGGAGCACAAGAGGTGTGGGGGGCTGAGACAGGGATGGAGGGTAAAGGATATGGAGACCCAGAGGGAGGTGGATGCTGGGAGGGGGTGTGAGTCCCAAAAAGTGTGGGAAGCTCAGGCAGATGTGGAGGACATGAATATGGAGGTGCAGGCAGAGGTGGATTTCCTAATGGTGAAGGACAAAACTTTTTAGGATAAGAGGAAGGTGGAGACTGAGAGCTGTGGAAGGGTCAGACGCACCAATTGTGTGTTCCCAGCTATTAATAAACACATCTAGTCCTGTTTTTAAGCCTTTCCAAGCGCTGCTTAGTTTTTGCATGCTTTGAAATGAAGTTATCTCAAAAACATAACTCTGGTTCCAAGATTGCTCTGGAAGCAGATCAAGAATCAGAAACTATGGGTATGTCAAGGTTCCCTCATGTTGGATTACGACATGGAATAGGTGAGGTACGGCAAAATATAGAACTGGGTCAGAATACAGATTTCTTTGGCTCAAATTCAACTTAAGGACCAGCAGCTTATGTTGCCTCTTGGGCGTTTTTAACTGTCAGCTCCTTTCTTTTGGTCATTGTTCAAGGTGCTGTCCTCTTGTGTTTTGTGGAAGTTGCACAAGGGAAGTGGTACCTTTAGCTACAGTGAATGAGAGACTGAAAACACACGTCCAAGAATACCATCACATTCTTCATCTTAGATATCTAAAACCTAAAAGGAGATACATAGGGTTCAGAAATATCGGATATTACTGCTATATTTGCAACTGTTTAATTCACGGGACTGGTTTTTAAAAAAAAACACCACCATTCTTTCCTTAAAGATGAAAATCATAAAAGCAGGCTGGATGGAGGATATTTTTTTTTTCCCTGTTACATTCAGGAAAGGGTAGAAAACTATGTGCAAATAACACCGTGTGTTTAATTTTAGCTGAGTGCGGGCAAGCTTCGCCCTGTCAGTTAGAACTGAGAATAAAATGCCCCGTGTGTGTGTTCAGCCCTTCACCCTCAAGAATCTCAGAGCACTTTAAACACACCAAAAAACTCTTCACCCCATGCAGTCACAGTGCTGCTCAGAGGCACAATGAAGCTGTTGTTCAGCTGCCTGTAGAAATGCTACATACCACTGGAGGGGAGGAAGTTAAGAATAATACAGCATATTCAAATATAACTTTTAGGAGTATTTAGGTAGGCTCAATGTAGCTACCTGGAATTTGGCCACAGGACTCGGCTTAACAGCCCTGCTCTTGTCAAAAGTGGAATAAGATCTTTAATTTTTCCATTCCATTTCCATTAATCACCAGAAGTGGTCATGAGGTTTTCCATCCCAGCCAACAGTCAGGCTTTCCAACAGCACACTTCCTTCCAGCAATCCATTTCCAGGGCACTGGATCAGTGCTGCCTCAGAGTGCCTCCTACTGAATCACTGACCCAATTTACCTTCACGTCAGGGCTGCCCATCCAAAACTTGACCAGCTCTGCTGACCACCCAGATGGTGATCTGAGGGTCTAGGATACAATGACAATGCCAGCTGAGAAACTGTGCTTTACAGAGGGGACTTTGATGCATCTTCAGGAAATCTTTTGGGAAGGTTTAATTTCTCTGACAGACTAAGCTTAATATGAAACAGTGATTTCCCCAATCTATGGTAATTTGCTATTTGAAACATGAAGGGAATTTGGATAATACAGAAGATATAAGAAAGAGTTGACACTAGAAAGAGTGATTTTTTTTCCAACCAAATTACCCTAAGTTCTAGACAGTCTTTGCTGGGTTCTGAATCCAATTAGTGTCTGTATATAAAGAGAGAGAAGGGAAAGCAAAATGCTACAATCCTCTAATTACAGAGCCAAAGTTATCTAGTGTACAGTACACAGAGACAGGAAGGAGGAAACTAATGATATGTGGCATGATAGGGAAGGAGAGTTCTGTGGCTGAGGAAGGCACAAGGAAATATTGACAGAAATATTTTGCTGTGAAATTCAGCCTATGTAAATAAATTCCTTGCCAGATGCTGCATTTAATTAAGATAACTTTAACAATTTTTTTTTATTATTATTTTACTTTTTCTTTCCAATTAGAGGACAGTATTTACATATCTGGTCGGAGACACTGAGGTCCTATGGCATTCAGAGTAATTGGCAGTGCCTGTTTTAAGGAATGTTCCTAATTGGACAGATTTGTACTTTAGGTTAAAAATTATCTTCATTTGTTCCAGTCACAGGACATTATGGTCACTGTGTTTCCTTGAGGAACTGGCAGCTGTTTCAGTGTCATCTCTTCAGGCTGATTTACCTTCTAGCAGGACATGCTACTGAAATATCATACTTACAAGCACATGCTTTGCCTTTGAACTAGAAAAAAAGTGCTGTGAGGACTGTGGGAATAGAGCTTTTTGCAGATAAATGTTAATTTTCATACAATTTAAAATAGCTTTGGCTTGCAGAGAAGGCTTCCATTTTATCTTCAGTAATTCCAAACAGTTTTACTGCTGGTCTTTGGATCACTTGGAAAGGAAAAGGTAGAAATGTAACATTTAATATCTGAAAGAGATGTCTCTGTTCTCTGTCTGTATTTCTATTTTAAGAGTGTCTTAACATCTACCCTAAGAACAGGTCTTTGTTCACTAGTTACTGCACATATCCAAACTCAGGAAGAACTTTAAAAAACTCAATATTTTAGAGCACAACTAAATTGGCAAAATTATTTCTACCTCAAGCTGAGCTCTGGTGTGTGAACACAGTGACCTGTGCTGAGCCACCAGTTGTTTTGTGTCCTGTGGACAAGGGGCTGATCAAGATCCAGGAGGCTGATGGTGCGGAAGAAAACGGGACAAAACAATTCATAAGGAGCCTCAGACCTGAGGCTTTTGCCGAGTTAGAAAACACTGGAAAACCTTGTCAGGTTGTGACTGTAAAAGAGGCATCAACTGCACCTGAACTCCAGTCTTAGACTTACAGGTGCTTTTGATGGTATTCACTTTGATAGGTATTAGCTTCCAAAATCCCAGAGTTCTTGGGTTTAGGATATAAACACTCCAAGACAAACATTCATTTCTAAAGGCACTTCAGTAATAAGGTCTATGTTGGCAAACAGGGCTAATTACGAAGTCTTTGAAGGCAAAATCCTCATAATTTCATTCTGTAAATAAATTATTAAACAAATAATATTGATGTCACTCTTTCCAGAAACACACTTTAAAAAATTAAAAAAAAAAAAAAAAAAAAAGGAAATTTTTATTTACTAAGAACGGGCAGAATTGAGGCCTCTTAACCAGTGGAGAAAATGACTGCTCACCTTTCTGTCACATGATCCCTTTCCACAGTTTGCCCAAATCCCCTTTATTTGTGTACAGATGAACAGACATCCACTTTGACCAAGGCTGTTTATGCAGGTGTTCGAATGGTTAAGACCAACATTTTCAACCTGAGGTGCCAGGAACGCACCTCGAATCGATCCTGGGAGGGCTCAGCTCAGCTCCTCAGGGCCTGGCGCTTCCAAAGATTAAAGGCTTGTGCTGAACATGGCTCGTGGACAACTGTGGTGGTGGGGAAGTTCAAAAGTGTATGCATGAAATTTTGTTTCCAGTTTGCACCTCTGTGGGCCCCTCGGTCTGTTTGCCATCCGTTTGCTGCCTCTTGGAGGTCGGTTGAAATGTTTTTGTTGACTTTTGTGGGCACGCTGCTGGAGTTACCTACCGTGTAAAATACACCTAAAATCACCCTGATGTTGTCTCCAAATAATTTCCAGTCCAAGCTCTTCTTTAAAGGGCTGCTTTGGTGTTGGTGAGTCACACCGCTCAGGCTTTCCTCTTCACCCTTGCATTTCCTGAAGGCACAACCTTGGTGACTTCTGTGCCAAGAGGTGAATGGCTCTGTGACGGGATCTGGCCTAATGTAAATACCCTGAAGAGCCACTTCCCTCAGGCCAAGTAGTGCGGTCCGCTTAAAAAGGGCTTTTAAAGGATGTTTTCCTGCCCACAGGTATTTAGTGACAGCAGCACAGGTGTTTAGAGCAGCACCTACCCCTGATCTGCTCCACCTTCCTGGCAGGAGGGAAGATGGGGCAGCTTAACCCCAGCTGGGGAGAGGGGGAGGTTAAGAAAGTGCTTGCAGAGGCAGACCCTGGTTGCAGCTGTGCTGTTAGAGGTGGTGTTCAAGTGAAGACCAGCGCTGATTTTATGGGCACTTCTTCATTCCATCTCGATGTGTAGCAGGTTAACCTAAACTGTGTGTGACTTTCCACCCGCCCGCTCGACTACAGATCAGGGCAGAATTTAGGAGAAGCCTTAAGCTTAAGGCTATCAGTCAGAGATCTATCAATTAAACCAAGAAGTGATGCCAGTGTTTGCCATCTCCCAGCTGAGACACACATCTGCCTGCATCCTAATTTGGGCATGACTGCAGCGAGTCGGGAGGCTGCACTGGGCAGGTGCCAGTGCTCACAGCACAGGCAGAGGCTGGGGCAGTTGCTGTGCCCCCAGCCTGCAGAATCAGGCCCTGTGCATTACCCTTGTGTAACCTTCACATTTTAGCAGCCCCACAGTTTGGGATCAGCTAAGTATGGTAAAACTTCACAGAGCAAGAGAGGGGTTGCAACCGCTTGAAATTCAGCAAGGG
>NW_020955820.1:16792-147507 GCF_003031625.1 Empidonax traillii | reverse complement strand
CTCACAGCACAGGCAGAGGCTGGGGCAGTTGCTGTGCCCCCAGCCTGCAGAATCAGGCCCTGTGCATTACCCTTGTGTAACCTTCACATTTTAGCAGCCCCACAGTTTGGGATCAGCTAAGTATGGTAAAACTTCACAGAGCAAGAGAGGGGTTGCAACCGCTTGAAATTCAGCAAGGGGTTAATTCGCCATTGAGCCCATTGTACAACAATTCCACAAGACTGGGGGGGGGAAAGGATGCCACAGTGATGGTATAAAAGGGGGTACATGCTCAAGGGCACTCTTCATCAAACCAGCCTGTTGCCTTATTCACATGGAAATGAGCTTGGACTCGGAGGTAACATGTGCCTCTTATAAAATCATCCGTTCTGTCATGAGTGTTATAATTCCCTTTTTCTCTGCCTCAAGGACACCAGTGGGAGGAAATCAAAGCCTTGCAGCAATGTGTTTTCCCAGTTTGCTGTTATTCCCAGAAATCACTTACTGTCTTCCTTCTGTTGCGTCTAATTCAAAACAACAGGTTGATCCCTTCACAGGCATCAACCTGTTTTGTAACGTGAGAAGGAGTCAGTGCTATCAGTTATCTCCCACATTATCTTGCAGCAAGCTGTTCTCCAAGGGTGCAGCCAGCTTGAATGGCTCACGTTGCTGTCCACGAAAGAGAATCACTCTTTATGCCGAGAAGTGGCTTCCAATGAGGTAATTGTTTTGACAGTTTGAAAAAAAAAAAAGCCGTGAAAAACATTAAAAAGTAAACAGTCGTATATTTCTGCAGGCTGGGGGCATTTGTAAAAGGAAGATTAGATGTATCCAAAACTTAAAACATCAGGACACCACCAAATATTCTGGTTTTACAAAGCTGGCATTATTAAGTGATGACTTAAGTTCCAGCTATTGAATTCATAGCCGTTGTTTTTAACCGCTGTGCTGTTTGGGTGTTTGAATATCCATCGTTGCTCTAATTCTACGTTTAAGGGAAAGAAAACAATTTCAAACCTCGATAACTGTTGGCCCCAACTAAGGACACAAAGCTGGCAAAGAGGAAAAATTTCTTGCCTTGGAGATCTGCAGAGTTTCAAAACTGAATCCAGGGTTCTGCCTGTGCTGGGTCATCTGTGTGGCTGTGTGAGACGTTTCAGTGAACCCTGAACCACCTCATGCTTAGCCTGGATTCAGTGCCTGCTGCACATGGGAGGGTCAGCCTGGGCTGGCAGAGTCCCTGATACGAGGTGGGCTCTGTGTCCAGCTTCGTGCAGTGGCTGTTTAATCTTGAGTGAGTCACTAAGCGTGTCCTGCAAGTTCTGTGTGTGCTCAGTGCTCAGCAATATCCTGCAGGATTGGAAGCTTTGCCATTTTCAAGGCAGAGTGTGCTTTCCTGCGTGTTATCCAAGACAAACTTTGTGAAAGCCAGAGAGGGAGAAAAAAAGGTATCCTTAACGATTTCTTCACTGATGAAGAGCTTCAGAGGCAGATATGGGGGAACATAGACAAGCCTACAAATGGCATATTTGCTATTTTCGTTTGCATTCCCATCTGACCACGGTGACTCGTGGACATCTTACTGTGTGAGAGTGCAAGAAATGTGCTGAGGGAGATGCCAAAGGAACTCGAAGTGTTAAAGGCCAGATGAGCTCAGATTTTCATTTCTCCAATTCTTCTTGCCTGGAAGACACTGTTTTTAGCAGCAAAACTGTCTTGGCTGATCTTAGTGCAACTCCATTGGTTTTAATCTTAAATACTGCTGCAAAGTTCCTAATACCATCTACTGCCTCTACTAGCACTGAAATTATTTGAGTTTACTCTCAGGTTCTCCACAACTTAAGGTTTTATCACGTGTATTCTCAAACCCAGCCCGTTTACCTGGTAACATTAATGGTGCAGAGTTCATGTAAATTTTATCTCAACGTCGTAATCTGCAGGTTGTTTGAATATGCATGGCTCTATTTGTTCTCATTCTGGGAATCCAAGGCTGGGGAGCATGGTGGGTGCTTTGGGAGCACAGGATTTGCTGGGCTCCTGGCAGGCACTTTCATCTCTCCAGGCTTGGAGCTATCTTGGCTCTTTGAGGCTCTGCCTCTGCTTGTTCCTTGTCCCAGACAAGGTGGGGTCTGGATCACATTATGTGTGCTGGAAGGTGACTTCTGCTTGCCTTGGGTTTGAGGATTTAGCCCCCAGCCCTAATGTACAGATGTAACTCTTGGAGCCTTGTTCTTGACTGCAGGTATCTAAGCTGATGGCCTACCCTGCAACCACCAGCTATTCATCTTCCCCCAGGTCTCCTTAGGGACAGCTCTCTGCCAGAGAATTGTGACATGGAAAGAAGGCGTTTGGTCTGTGGGCAAAATGCAGTCTGCTCATTTGAGGCGTCTCAGTGCTTGACATTCCTCAAAATAATGGACTGCTGTCTTCTCTGTGTGTCCTCCACATCCGAGGTCTTTCTGCCAAGATTTCTTGCTCCTCAAATCCACATTTCTCTCTGTAGAAAATCCATGGTCAGACTGGATTCTTTAGCTCTGTGGAGCTTACAGGTAACATCATTTTTCCTTCACACCTCTACCCAAGTTATTCCTATTCCTTATCACTAAAGGGGACCACACCCCTGAGCAGTAATTCTCATGGTAAAAGAGATTATGCTGGATATTTTTAGAAGTGATCAAGCAAGATATACTGGAAATGGTAGGACAAGTAACTCCTACTTTTTCTAAGTCTTCCCAGAATTGATTGCACATGTTCCAGTAAAGGGGCTGTGTACACTCACCTGTTGACCTCACCAACAGCGTGTCAGTACTGAGAGAGGAACAAGCAGAGCCAAGGTCTTTGTCTCTCTTCTCATGTGTTACCCATAATCTTCCCACTCCTCTTCATGGATTTCAGTGTGAATGCTTTGGTAGAGCCAAGGAAAGAGCAAAGCAGGAATTAATGTGAGGGATCACACGTGCTGGACCGGGACACTGCAGGCTTTGTGGCACTCCCACAATGGTACAGGGTGTTGCCAAGCCAGGCTGTGCTTCTCATATCTTTTGGTATTTCGCTTTGGAAGGTTCTTTTAAAAACTGCCTTGACTTCAAAGCTTTGGTGCAGGTGGTGGCAAAAAAACAGGTTTGGTTTTTTTTTTTTTTTTTTTGCCAAAGGTCTTGTCTTGAGGAGCGCTGGGCTCCAGCAGGTAGTGTCTGTCTCAGCCACAGGTTTGGAAGCCAAACAAACCAGAAAGGAGGTTTACCCTGGGTGTTAGATGTGCCACTCACCTAGACATGCCTCAGCCACCACCAAGCGTGGAAGAATGAAGCCCGTGATATGTAAAATATGTCTGGTTGCTCGCCGCAGACACTGGAACTAATTCTCAGTCTCGCTGGCAGCCTTGCAAGGCCCTCAGGAGCTGCAGGAGCACGGAGAGCAAACGGGCTCTCAGTGCACGTGGGGAAAGACTGAGGGCTGGCTGTGCAGCTCTGACTCCAAACCCAGTGCTCTCTGCCAGTGAATGCCCCACGAACAGGCAAGTTTTTTGAGTCATCACTCAGCTAATCATTGAACGGTGCTGTGCTCCTGGCTGAGCTCAAATATAAAACTGCCCGTCCACTACAAGGGCTTGTGGTCATTAAAAGACCCCACAAATCCATTTTTGCAAGAGTTTGGGCATCAGCCCCCCGTGTTGTGATTGGGTTCCCAAGTGCCTTTGCCTGAATTCCCGCCGCGTTTTCCAGTGGGTACGTTATTTCTCATTCCACTCTTTACAAACACAACGCTGCAGTTCATAAGGGCTGTGTGAGCACCCGCTGGATCCACATGTACCAGTGCTGGGTGAGGTCATCCTCTCGAGTGCAAGATGTAAGTGAGATGTAATATAGGGAGGTCTCGCTGCTCTCATCTGCTCTGTGCCGTTTCAAAGAACCAAAATGCCCCCTGCAAGAACAATGCTACATCTTCCCTTCGCTTAGCACTTCTGATGGAGCGCACTTTTAACTTCAGAAAAGCCATAAAACACTGAGCTTAGCACAGGCATAGCCTGGCATGGTTTATTTTCCCCTCCCAGATCTCAGATAGAACCAACACAGCACACGTAAAACAAGAGAGGCTAAAATAAACCATCGGATTTATTTTACTTGCTTTTAAAAATATTTAAAGAGTTTTCTGGATTTATAACTGCAGCAGCAACGGTTTCTGCCTTATGTCATAAGGGCTGAAGTTATGGCTTCGTTTGACACTGTCAGCCCTGCAAAAGAAACATCTCTGCTAGAGATCCGTGGGTCAGGCATTGCCATTAGTCAGTACTTGTTCACTGAAACCTGCCTGTGAATTGGTCTAGGCCAACAACTCCAAGGAAAGGCACATTTTTAAGGTAATTCTTGGACTGAGAGGAGGAGGTTTCCACTAGTTTTTCAGTGGGATGTGCCCTCCTGATTGATTGGTGAATTTGATAGGCATTAACCCCCGAAATGGCAGAAATTTCTGAGAGGTTACATGCCCAGTAGTTCTCCTCTCCTAGTGTGATGAGCAGCTTTGGAAACCATCTCCTTTTATTTTAGGATTCTAGACATGCTTTGGGGAAAATCAGTCTCAGTTTCTGTTTTTTATATAACTGTGTCCCTAACTTTCATCTTCAGAATTTACTGTGATGCATACTCTTTTTACTTTGTAGCAGCATGGGTCAGGATAAAAAGGGAAATAATCAAAGAGAAGCAGAATCTCAACTTGCATTGGTGAAACTTTATCCTGTTTATTAACTCTGCTCTGCGAGCCATAGTATATTGTGCTTGGATCTTGTAACACTCCATTTTAGAAAATAATAGTCAAAGTGGTGTTTTAACCGGAGTATGAGGGTTTTAATATAAAATGTGCCTTTCCCTTAAATTGATTGCAAATGTACTTTCCAAATATTTTACTTCATAAAAAGAATTCTTGGAGGAATTCCAGCGCCTGGTATTTTCCAGCTAGCTAAATGCAGATAATTCCCCCTTTTAAATGCGCCTTGAAAGGTTTTGCAAATCCTGGCCCGTGTGGTTTGGAGGAGTGGGCTGTGTGAAGGAGTTGGGGGGGTTAAATTCTTGCAGATCTCACCCTGGTGTGAGAGGTGAGGTCCCCGTGCTGGGTGTGAGGGAGGGGATGTTGGAACACACATACGAGCTGTGAGCGCTCAGTGTGAACAGCACCAAGTGGTTACAGCTCCACAGGCTCTCCTGGAAGGCTGGGAATGATCCTTGTCCTTGCCTATCCCCTGGAGAAGATGTAGATAATAATAGTTACGATAATATTGGTAGCAACAGAGAACTCATAATCTTTTATCGCCCACAGGACACAGCTCTTCCCAGATCACAACAGCTCTAGAGGAGCATGCTGATCCCAGGAGAAGTCAAGTGACTGGTGAAAGCTCATCCAGAAACGCAGGGGAAGAGAGGAACCTGGATTTCAACCTCCAGCTCAGAGGACAAATGAACCCTTTCAGTCACACAGACGTTTTAGGAGGTGAAGGGCAAGCTGAAATTTTTTTCATCCTAAATTATTTTAATCTAATGGGGAAAATGGGGGATAGTAATCCACTAAAATAATTTTCTGTAGCACCTGCTTTTGACTAAGTCTCTCTAATGGTGTTGAAAGAAGCCAATTTCTCCATTATGAAATATTCAGCAAAGCCTTCATCAAACAGATGGGTGAATATAGGCATGATTTCCATCTTCATTAAATTAGCATCAGGTATTTGAGAAATCAGTTCTTTAATAATGTATAAATATTTTCTTCTTGAAGTAACAGCCTGATTTTCCCCACAAGGACTGGTTTCTACTTTTTTATAATAAGACCAGCTCATGATGGAAGAGCTGCCAGTGCATGTATACTTGCAGATGTGCTCTTTGATAAGACTTAATTAACCACCTTAGTTATTTTCTGCTTAATGTGTTTTTAACATTCTTCAGAGTTTGGAGGGAGATATATCTGGGTTAAAGAAAACAAAGTAACTCTCCATAGTCTTGCCTTGATGATCATTTAGTTTGAGTTGTTAGGCTAAATGTAACATATAGAACATAATTTCCCCAAACATGCCTATTCTTTCTCCTAAAAAAAAAAAAGTCTATTCCTTAATTTTCACTCTATTAGCTCTAAAAAAACCAAGTTTTAGTGTCTCTCTTTAAAGCAATTTTCAAGTCTCTCACTTAAAACAGTGGTACGTTTTTCTATGAGCTTGTCATTCTGGAACAGATACATCAACCAAAAATATTTTCTTGTGACTTGGCTTAGAGGCTGAAGCAGGGTACCACCACTTAGAGGAAGTCAAGGAAAGCAGTTTTCTCTCTGACTGCCCTGTTCTATAACCATGCACAAGCCCCAGCCAGCAGCAGACGTGCAGAAGGGGAGGAGCTGTCAATGCTACCCTCAGGGTGTAGGGTGGCAAATGTGTAGATGTGACTTGGTACATCTTTTTGCTGCTGGGAGAAGTGGCAGAGGAGAGGACAAGAGCAAGTGGAGAAACCCCAAAGCAGCGCTGGGAACCGTTAGACCTGAGTGCTGGGGCTGTGTGCCCGGCCCCTGCCCACTCCTCCCCTCAGCCAAATAATTACGCCTCATTAAGGCTCTCCAGTCAACACTTGCTTGTGGTTTATGCAGAAGAAAATGTTGTCTGATCACAAACACTAGATATTAATTCTCATGTAGGTTCTGCATTTGCTCTGGGTGTGGGTGGGCAGGTTTTATAAAACAAATCCATTTGTGCTAGAGAATATACTTTTTAGGTTCTGTTTTAGAGGCAGAGCCCAAACCTGTGTTTTCATATGGTCTGAAGATTTCTTCTGCCATTTGGACAACAAACATGGGAAAAGGTTCACCAGTAGGGACTGGATGTCACTAGTGGGAGCAGACACCAGTTTTGAGGGTCTCCTGAGAACACGGAAGGTGGTGGCTTTCATGGAATTCCTGGAATTCCTCTGTCCCCTCTCACCATTCATTCCTGGTGTCCTCTCTTCATTTTTCAGAGGTGAAAAAGACTGATGGATTCTTCCTCCTGAGCGAGTTGGTCATTCCCCACAGATGCTTTCAGGTGAGATCTGCCTGCCATCCTACTGCCCAACTCAGCAAGCTTCCACAGCACACAGAGCTGTTTGCTTTATTGAATTGCACCTTATAACAGTCAAATCAGTTATACAGGAAATTTCTTCTCGAGTTACTTCAAGTTGTTTTCATGTCATAAGGCTGCACTGGCAGCACCTACCTCACTAAAGCTCTTAATAGAGCTCATCTTAATAGGGATGACTGAGGGAGGAGAGAAAACAGCTGCTGCCCTTCTCCTTGCTCCTTCACGGGAACAGTCTTGGTCACCTCATGCCCTTCACCCCTCTCTGTCACTAGGAGAATAAAAACATGTATTGCTTTAGAACTTGTCACCTGGAAGGTGACAATTGCTCCAGAGGTCTGTGGCAAGGCACGAAGCACCAGTGTGCCTCTTAATTTCCATGCAGCTCCTGAAATGGGCCATCCCCAGTCACATTGACAGATGACATGAAGAGAGCTTTGCCCGTTCCCTCGCAGGCTTTGGGTCTGGCAGGCCCGTGGATCATGGAGATTTGCTTTCTTTGTCCAGGAACCACTCCTCTCTTGCCATGGTTCTGCTTTCAGCCCATTTTTCAGCATACCCCATCTCCCTGCAAACTTCATATGCACAAGGACACGAGGAGAATCCCTGATTTTTCTTTCTTCTCTGCCTGTGACAGGTGCAGACACTAAAATTCCCTGAAATGGGCTCAGAGTTAGCAGGAATATCTTAGGAAGGCAGTTCTGCCTCTGGAGCCCCAGGATAGTGTTTTTGATCTGCTCTCCAAATCCTATCAGACTGATCTTCCAGTGCCCACACCTGACCTGGGAAGAGCTGCTGAAGAGAAGAACTGGAATGTTCTCAGTCAGGTGGAAATGGCTAAAGATTGTTCACATATACACTCTAAAAACTTCAGTAGCATTTCTACCATGAGAAATTTAAGTAGGCCTCTTTTTTCCTTCCTTGGAATGATAAATGAGACCAACCTACAGGTTCACAGCTGCAGGGTCTGTTCTGCTGCAAATATTCCTGCAAAGCCTATGATAGCCACCTCAACAGGAGCAGCATGTGCACGTCAAAGACAATAAAAACTTTAAAACCTGCCCTAATTTGCCTTTTCCCCCTCATTATGCACTCATACATGCACCATCAGTAATATTAGAAATTGCTCATATTTTTGAAACAAGGGGACCTTCTGTAGGTATATGTGTGACTATAAATAAGAAGGAGGGGGAAAAAATCGAATTTCAGGGAAATATATTGATTTTAAATAAGAAGCAACTACCAGATCTCTTCTGATGTAATCTATAGTATTAATAATACACTTATCAAAATGGTCAGTAGGGGTTTGTTTAAATTAAAATACTCTGAATTGAATTTTTTAAGGTTTTCCTGCAAGGTGTGTTAGATAGAGGAGAACCTGATCATAAAAAATATGGTCTGTTCCTCCATGTGTTTTATATCTTTTCAGATATCCAAATGAACTTTTGTTTCTGGTCATTTAATCTTCAAGGTGGTAATATAATGTTTGAGAAATACTCTGTAGCAAGTCACATTTGTTGGACAAACAAGAGCTCAGAGAATTATTGGACAAGTTACGTAAGTTTTCAATAGCTGTTTAACTAAAAACAGGATGTTCCAAAAAGACAAATCCTCATTGGAGACAAAACTAAACAAGTAATACTGTTTATCAGTATTAGCCTATTGTAATATTATTAGGTGATAAATTTTACAAATAGTTGGAAAAACCTTTAAACACAGCCTTATGATGTATTTCATACACAAAGAAAAGTTATGTTCATTTATAGGAAATGTAAAAATATACAAAGAAAGAATATAATGATAGGTGATACGCTTGCCATTTTAACTCTGTAAAATTAACCTTTCAGTGCAAAATGATGGCTTATTATTCTTGGAAGTGAAGGTCATGGTGGGATAACACAAGTAGGAAACATTCTTTCAACTGGAAGCATCATCTGTCCAACTCAGAATACTCTGTGATTCTGTTATGACCAGATATTTCCCTCTTTATCTCTTTGCTCTGCTCTGGTCTCTTGCCACGCTGTCCTGGTTTACAAAACCCGTCAAAATTAGCTGGGAGATGTCCTGCAAATTTGCCTTAAACAACTAATCTGCTGGACAGCTAATAGAAAAGTCAATAGTGCTGTCAGATTGTATCCACACGTGCATGTGGATGGTCCTTGTCTCTTGTGGATGAGGCTCCTAATTAAACCAACCAACCAAAAAAAAAAAAAAAGAAAAGTGGTGTCCAACAGCTCCTTGTGCCCTGGCTAAGCAACCACTGCTGCTGACTGTGCACATCCCTGATTTATTGATTATCCCTGAAGAAACTGCACCAGGGATCTCACTCTCGGAGTTATATACCTTTATACTTCAGTCTGGCCTCCTCCTCAGTGGAGACATCACTGCAATTTCCCCTCCCACCAGTCTAGACATCAGTTGTAATAAATTGATTACACTATGTGCCTCTTTATCAGATTCGACTGAAAATGTTCAAGAGCTTTAAAGAGTAAATCTATTTAATGAGAAGGGGGGACACGGGAAGTTATGTGGGCAGTGTAAGTCTGAATATTCCAATTTTTTGGGGAGGTGTAACGATATTTGAAACCAAAAATTGTGGCTGCCTACAAGGAAAATAGAGGTACTTTGCCTGGATTCAATAACTGTGCAAGTTCTTTACGTTTCTTCTACTTAGTGCACAATCTATCAGGGAATATTTTCATGTTGCCAGACTCAGAGGAGTGTTTGCCCAGCAGTGTCCCAGCCCCTGCTTACACCTGCTGTGTAACGGGGCACATTCTTCCCCTGGCTCCAACAAGCTTTTTCCACAACAAAACTGTAGAATTTCTTTGATTTTCCTTGCTGGCAAGGAAGCAGCCAGCTGTCTTCTGATTGGAAATGCTACTGTAAGGGTTTCTCACTCCAAAGAAGATGGGAAATGTAGAATCCCATTCAGATTATGATAAATTGCAGGCTATTGTATTCCTTTTTTTTTTTTTTTTTTTTAATTGATTGCAGTTGTAGGGTTTTGGTGGGTTTTTTTTGGTTGGTTGGTTTTGTTTGTTTGTTTTGTTTTTGTATAAGCACAACTTAGGCTACTTCCTCTTCATCTTGAATACCATTATCTGTATTGTATTGCATTTTATTTCTTCTGTAACAGTACAGTAGATCCAGGCAGGGGCTGGTAATGTGTGTCTGAGATATTTCTGAAAAATAATATTTTCTGGAAAGTAACAAAAGGGTAACCAAAAAAGTGCTCTTTCACCTTTGAGTCCTTTCACCATTAGGAGCTGAAGTTCAGCAGGACCAGACTGAGTCTTGAATCTATTCCTGTTGAGCATCACACGTTTAAATCTTTTTGGAACTAAAATTAAGCTCCTTGTTCTAATAAGGTTTATAATTATAGGCTTATTAACACAAAGAGTGCATTTAATTAGAAGAAAATCAGCAGAAAAAAAGGCAAAATTAGGGATGTAAGCTTATCAGAATGGTGGCAGGATTGCTTACACATTGCTTTTGTCACAGGCTCCTCAGAGCAACAGATACAGCAGAAATAATCTGCCATGTAAAGGAATTTGTCATTGAATCAGACTGCGTGTGTAATATCTGAGGCAAAGGTTTTATTTTTAGGGGAAGTAGGGCAGTTTGAGGCATTCTGGGAAGCTGTCAGTGTAAGAATTCATGGATGACACAGTGAGGAACAATTAAAGATGAGAAAGGCCCAGCAATGACGCTGACAGCACCACTGCAGCACTTTGGCCTCGCTCTGTCCTTATGCCCGGGAAAATGTGCTTTTTTCCCCTCCCCTTTCCTTGTGCCTCCCTAAGCCTCACCTTCCTTTTATCCTGCCTGTAGTAGAGTTCCAGGTTTATGTATTTCAAACCACTTTTTCTTCCAAATAATCCCCCTTTCCCCAGTCCTGTTTCTGCCCACCTCCTCTGCTCCACACAGCCCTTCTTCTCTGGTGACACCACCCTTTCCTCCTCTCTCGTTGCAGTCTCCTAAAACCACTGCTCTCACACAGTTTTGCCACTTCTGCTCCTTTTTCTTTTTTTTTTCTTTTACCATCTCACAGTATGGTGCTGGTTTTATCATTTCTGAGGGTTGCAGATGCCCATGAGCTGGTTTTGACTCCAAAATACGGGAATAAACAATTCACTCAGACATTTCATTCAGCTGCAGCTGGAGACAGCCTTGATGATCTGCTGTCACAACATCTCTCAGGGATGCCCTTAGGGGCTGGTTTGCTAATTTGCCCCCAGAGATCGTGCCATTCACAGGTGCTCAGGGCCATAAATAAGAATTTAAATAAAGCACAGCTGACCCCGGGAGCAGTTTACAGCAGGTTGGTTTGAGCCATCGCTGCTGGAGTTCGCCCCGAAGAGGTAAATTTTGGATCTGGGTTCTGTAAATTCCCAAGCTCTTGTGCAGAAGAGAAGCAAACTCGAGCTCAGAGGATGAAGAGAACAGCTTCTGCCTCCTGACCAGACCAGTGCGGAACCGGTTCCTTCCTAGCAGGTAATCTAATCAGTAATGTCACAAAATGTTTAGTAGCACATCAGAAAACATCTCCTGGAGAGGAAACACCTTGCTGGGTGGTGCTACACCCAGGTACGGTGGGCAGAAGGTATTTTTGAAGAGGATTTTGGTAGCCTGGAAGGTCCTGTTTAATGAGTTGATGACAGGGCGTTCGTGCATTTGCTCATCCATCACACTGGCACTGCAGAGAAAGCAAGGACAGCTGTTGAAACACATCTGCACCGTTTGGGGTCTGAGGGAGGGTTATTGAGTCAAAACATGCGCGAAGCTGAGGTGATGGCTCTGTGTTTTTAACACTTCGAAACCCCACCCGTGGAAGTTGTTTGTGTGACGCTGGATGCGTGGTATGAGAAATTCACACGCACACACATATAAATCGTAACACAATTGCCTTTGTTTTTAGAGGAATTATTTTCTTATTCATGGTTTGTTTTAATTTGCTTCCTTGTAAATTGTTTTTGGCAACGGCCTGGTGCGATGCAGGGAGGGAAACTATGCATTTCCATGTTTGTAAACCGGGAAAACCACGTGGTTTGTGGACAAACAATGTCTTCCATTGTGAGTTATTTGTTTTTCTCACTGTTACTAAAGCCTTAGTGACTACAATGGGCATTGTGATCTAAGAGCAGTTTGGTGCCAGTGATGCATTTCAATAGCTTGCCTCTACCACAAAACAGCTTTGAGGCTGTCAAAGGAGGGCTGGAGCTTTTCCTTACCTGAAAATCCTTGGATACATCGACTTTGAACTTTAAGAAAAGGGGGAATATCAGTGGTGGAAGAGGCTGATGAAGCACAGGGCACATCTCTGATCTCTTGTCTTACCCAAGTCGTCGTTGCCAACCCAAATTACAACTTTCTGGAGGCTGTTCTGGGTTCTGCTGGAATGGTGGGAGTGTGTTTATAGCATGACATTGGTTTGGCTCTTCCTTCCCACTGTGCTTTGCTCAGCTGCCAGACTCCTAATTATGGAAAAATATTTGTGTTGCTACCACTGCAATGAAATGTGTTCACATGAATTGACTAATAAGTGATACTTTTTAAAAATCAGATTTTAGTATTTTGCTACGGATTTCAGAAGGTTTTTCTTACCTGGGCAAGAGCAAATAGCCAAATTCCAGTATTGCTGTGCCTTTGCCTGTGCTCAGGAACTCGCCTGATCAAGTGGTTGTGTAAATACAGACAAAAAGAAAGGCCTTGTCCACAGACAGACAGTGAGTGACATACCTTTATTTATAGTGTGTATATTTATGGGATGGGATACAGAGATAGATGAGCATTTTTGTGCAGATGTATATCTTGCTTGCTCTCATTCACATCCCCCCCCCCTTTTATCTCTAATTATCATTTTAAAAGGTAATAGGCTTTGGAAGGAGCAAGAGGTTCTAGTAAAGGATTTAAACTCTTTTTCTTCCTCTGAAAGGAGTAGTCAGTCATAGCTCTCCTTTAAAGTTAAGCTAAGAAATGTCACTGAGGAGAATTTCAAACTCTCTTTCCAAACACCACTAAGCCAAGCATGGTTATTATCTGAATTTAATTCAAATCATATGAACCTTCATACTTCTTGCCATACTGAAAGGTTTTTTTTTCCTTTTCAATCTGGCAATACATTCATCAAGTCATGGGCAGACCCCACTCACATAATGGAGTAGTTTTGTGAACTTTATAGCTCACAGGGTATGTTCCAGGTTCAACACACATTTATGGTTTATTTTCTTCAAAAAGACACGCTAAACAGTCCCATAACTGTATTGTAACTGAAAATCACCGTGTAATTAACTTTGTGTGAGTCACGAGAGAAAAAAAAAGAAATAAGAATTCTGAAGAATCATCCTTGAATTGCTGTATCTAAAAATACATTTCAGTCCTTCTGCTCTGCACAGCCCCTCTCCTCCCCTTTCTCCTGCTCAGCCCAGGTTTGCCTGGATGAACACAACCCTGAGTCCTTATTCTGGCTTGGATACTCTCTGGGGACAAATCTCAATTCTCCAGTATTTTGCAAAAGCATGAGAGTAACAATTACCCACCCACTTCACTGCAGCCCTTTCAGGCTGAGTTAACGTCTCCTCAGTGCCTGGGACGTGTAAAATGCTATATAAAATTGTGAAATAATATTACTCCTCAAGTAATGCAGCCAGAATTTACACTGTTTGGGAGGGAAGAGGATGGGGGAATAACTACAGCCTGCACTTTTGCAATGAGGTGCTCAGGAAGGGCACACACTCAGCAGAACAGCAGCCACGTCCAGGGTCTCCAAAGACCTCTGTGTTTATGGGCACTCCACGGTTAGAGGTCCTGGAAACTTTCCAGACCTGTTCACTCCACCTCTACAGGAATGCAGAATATTTTCAATAGATGCTCTTCACGTGGAAAGTGTGTTTGAAATGCTTCCTCAGCACGCTGCACATCCACAGGCTGCTCTGTGGATTGTCCCGTTTCTCCTCTCCCCGTAAGTGTGGCTGTGAATCTGCTGGGCTTCCAGGGATTTGGCATCGCAGTTGGATGTTCTTCCAGCACTTTGTTCTGCCCACTGCCCTTTCCAGTGCTCCTGTGAGCCCTCTTACTCCTGATTGTTGTCACATGTGTGGGGCTGGATTCATACCCTATCATTAATTCCCGATTTAGGATGTTTGCGCTGCTGTTCCAGCGGAGCCAGGGCTATCCAGTTCCTAGGAAACAGCAATTATTTATCCCTTTGGATCCTGCCTATATTGCCATGTTGCAGAACCACTGCAGTTCGTGTTGTATTTCACTGAGGGGATGTTTTAAGAAAAAATAATTTGGAACTTACTGTTGCATCATAGCAACACAACAATACATACAGTAACTTTTATGTACCAGGGACTTGCAAAACATGCACAAATTGCATTGTATTGAGAGTAAGGGTAACTAAATGCAGAAAAAAAGAAAAAAAAAATTCAAAAAACAAACCCAAACATAAAGGGACCAACCCAAAACTTTGGAACGGGATTTGAACCACATACTTGAGAGAAGCTCAGATCAGAGCAGACTGAGCTCCTCGTTGCAAGCCACGTGCTGGTCTGAGCTCTCTGCAGCTTTATGGCTTAAGGTTTTTAGGGCCAGCTTGGGAGTTTAGACACCCAAATGCCATTAAAATGAGTAGTCATTCCGTGTCCTTTGGCCTCACAGTTCCTGGTGATGTTTATGATAGTGTAATAATCCTCTGTTTGGAGGTATTCCTATTCATGTCATACGACAGTGAATTATACTTTTCCCTATAGGCCAGTGTGGTATTTTTCCAATGAAAGAACAGTGATACAGCAAAAATAGCTCATGATGCATATTTGATAAATTATTTAGATTAACCTTCTCTCAATAAAAGACCTAAATACCAGCAAGAATGATGTGCCCAAGAAGGATTTTTAAGAGGCAATCACTTTTTTTGCGTTAGCCCCAGAAGAAAATAATCTGGGACGCAGCAGTACAGGACTGGCGAAAATGTTTCCTATAAAATTTGCCTAACAGAGATTTAGCACAAACTAAACTTTGGCTTTACAGGTATTTTATAAACTTCTCCATGGAAAACCTGAAAGCTGACCTTTGATAGTGGCTAAATTCCTGCTTAAAAAGTGGCTGAAGGCTCATAACACGGGCAGTTATCTAAGAGCTGGCAGTCCTCCTTTTCGTCTTTCACAGAAGTGTAGTTGGAAAGAAACAGTGTTTTACTCTGTTTTATACAAGAAGCCTTCTTATTTCATTAAAGGCAAGGGATGTAAAGAGTGGATCTCACAGGCCAAGGTGATTTTGCCTGCTCCAAGGATACAACAGCTGAGTGGTTTATTAAAAAGGCCATTCCATGTCTTTCCACACCTTCCTGGAGGAGATGAGCACCGTGGGATCCATGAGGGTTTAGTCAGGCCAGGACTAAGCCTGGCTTAAGATCAGAGCCTTGCCATGGGCACTGGTGGGTTCACCAGTCCATTAAGCCTCCAATACCAAAACTAATCAAAAATTCCTGTTGCCCTGCACAGTTTCTCTGTGCTTAACACATTCTGTTGCAGAAGGAAAGCAAAGAGACTTTCAACAAAGAACACACCAATTTTTTTCTTTTTACATAGTGGAAATAAGCTTCAATGCACATTAAGGAACAAATGTACCAAAAACCCAAGGAGATGTTGCAGATTATGTCCTGGAAACAGCCTTTGGGATGAGATTCAGCAAATATGGTCGAGCACTTCATCATGTTGCAATCTCCCCATTAGTTTAGGCTTTGCTTTGCTTGATGATGTCTGTGAACACTTGTAACACAACTCTGCATAAAGCAGATTTCACTACAGGGAAAAAATCTGAATTTGATTCGGTCTCTTAGACCCCCAGAATTTGGTAAATCGTTGTGGACTAGAATTCTGGCAGCACAGCTTGGCTGCGTAATGAGCAGTGATCTTGCACTCTGGAGACATTTCCAGTACTTCACTGAGCACTGCATGCACATGTGGTACCCTCTCAGTGCAACTGTTGTGTACTTTCAACACACACTTCATTTTAGAAGAAGCAAAAGTGCATTTTTTTCATAAGTAATTTCTTCTTTACCGAGCCCCTTCATATGTACGAACCCCCTGTGTGAATTCTTGCACCCAGAGAAATGTTCATATAAACTCTATTATTGTTCCTATTGCTGTAGTAACTGAATGCTTCGCTGTCTTGAACACACTTATCACGAGAGCACACGTGGAAAATAAAGCAGTTAGAACCCTTCATCCCCTTTGGGCAGGAAAAAAAAGAAAGAGACAAAATTAAAATGTGTTGCACCCTAAAAATTGTACACTAGTCACGTTGAGGAGAAATTAATGGAAAGCAATGAAAGTGGCTTTAAACCTATTGTCTTCAGGTATTTATATTGCTTTTCAAGTGCGCCTTTGTAATTAATAATTTATTTTTAATAATGCTCGAATGCAGCATTATTACTGCAGTGGAGTTTGCCAGAAGTCTTGTGTAGGCAATTAGTGTTTTCTCCACCTCCATTTTTAAAAGCAAATCCCACCATTCTAGGGGAAGAAACCCTGCAAAATGCCCATTGTTAACAACCCACTGACTGATTCAGCCTGTTGGAGCTGCAGTAGGTTTTATTTAGCTAAGGCCATTTAAGTTAAGGCACCTTATGTACTAGAACAAAAAACAGGAAGAAGTTGTTTGGTCGTTGGCTATTTTTCTTTTTCCCAAAATCCAGCTTTGGAAATAATGTATTAAAGCAACCGTTGTACTTTTGGGGTTTGTTTTAGCACAACTCTACAAAATACAAATTATTGAAAAGAAAAAACAAAACAAAACAAAAGGGTCAAAGCTGTTCTGGCCTGCAGGAATAAACAAAATAAACAAAAGTTTTGGTAGGAGTGAGATCAATATGAACCCTCTCTATTCCTTCAGCTTTATTCTGAACGTTTTTTGCTTAGTTTAGTGCAAAATCTTCATTGCTGAGTGATCATAAGTGTGTCACCGTAATTCAGACAGAGTAGATTTTCACTTGCACTGCATCTCTAAAACATATAGTTTATACATTTATAGGTTAGGACATTATACAGAAGCTGCAAAGAGAAACTGGGGAAAGAGTAGCAAAGCAAATGCGTCCTCGTATATATCATATATAAAATTGTTAAATACACATTTCAAAATACCTTTATATGTGTAAAAATAATATTTTATTTTTATCCTTACGTTAAAAACAGCTTTTGCCTCTTCATTATGAGGAGAAGCAGCACGAGAGAACACTCTGAACTGCTGAGTGTGATGTGTCACTGGTCACAGTTTTGTTCATTCATCAGTACATAGAACATTATCATACCTAGCACCCTTAAGCATGCAGATTATAAATGTTAATTATTAGACACAGATATTTCATACAATTTTGAACCTGAAGTAGGAGCGGTTTTTGGATCAGAATGTATTTTAGCAATCTGAGCAATTTTATTTAAAGACTGAAAAATTACGTGCTGTGTTTTCCTTGGAGCTGTGTTTCGGTATAATCCCTTGGGGTCGTGATGTCAGGGTCCAGGGTTAAACAAAACCTCAGGAACATTCTGCTGTAGGAATTCCCATCCTGTTTCATCCTGGTTTGGATCCTGTAGCTGCAGCAGCTCTGATGTGCCTCCTGGTGCACTGTGAGGTAGAACTAGACTTCCACTCATTTCCTGCTTGTCGCTGTGCAGGGATGAGAAAAGCTTTGGGGAGCAGAGGGGGAGTTTTCATTCTGATCCTCAGTCAACTGGTAGATGTGACTCATAACTGGCCCTATTCATAATAATTTGTTTTTCCAAAAATAATTTCTATAAATAATTTTTTTTCCCAAAAGCCATAAAAATTAGAATTTAACTCATATTCCCTCTAAGTGCTCAAAAAATTAGGGAGGAGCAGGGTTCTCCTGCATTCAGGACATGCATTTTGGGGCTGGGATCTGCCATTCCAGCTTGAGTTGTCCGCAGGTCTCCTGCAGCCTTCCAGGACAGCTCCTGCTTTTAGTTTGCTGCAAAACCAGCCCCGTGGCCTCGAGCCAAGCTTTCCTTGCTGAGAGCTGAATGGACCTTTCAGCCACTCTTGGCCACCTCACAGTCCTGCACACGTGTACCTACCCTTCTGCAGGCTTTTTTTTTGGGTGCCAATCTGCCTGCCCAGAGTCCCCTTGTCTTACCAACATCAGAATCCCTGGGGGACAAAGCTCTTAAAAATCTTATCCATTCCTGTTATTCCAAACCCCCTTTGCTATAATATATCTGGTCCCTCTCCCAAATGGAGCCTTTTATGTAGTTACATGATTCATATCAAGCAGCATCTCTTAAATGAAAAGTGGATGCTTAAAAATAGGTCCTCATTACTTCCACAAGCACAGACTTCCTCGTGCTCCACATATTCAAGGTCATGTTCATTATCTCTTTTCTAATTATATAGGCTGTTGCTGAGTAAGGCTTGAATCTGCCACAGAGGGGGAAACATCCTGATTTGTAAATACAGAAATAATTTAATGTGGTCATGGGAAGAAAAGGAATTCAATCAATTATGGCTTTTTAAGTAAATATCCAGGAGAACAATCTGAAGCTGTTAAAAAAAAAATCTGATTTTTTGTGTTGTTTAAGTAGTTTTTGATTTAACTTTAGTGTGCCAGCAATACACCTCTACTGGATATTTGATTCTGGACCTGGAAAACATTTCCAAAACTTGGAGTTGAGGAGAAAAGAGGAGAATTTGCAAATGCATGTAAGGACAAGAGATCTCAATGCAATTGTATCTGGCTCTCCAGCCAAGACCTCATCTAGAGAAGCAACTTACCTTTTCTCTCTATTCCAAACAACACCATTTGATTTCCCAATATATAATTATATTTTGTGTGTCAGGCCTTATTATGCTGTTCTTTAAAACATAATCAATGGCATAATGGGACTTTTAATTCCCATTTCTTACTAATTTTTTTCTGGTGTTCTTGAACACGTGAAGGTGGCTGTGACACACCCAGCCAGCCACTGCTGGTTTGTTTTCACTTGTGTACTGAAATTCTTTTAATGCTAGAAAGCTTCCTTACGATAAGAAATAACTGGAAATATTTAAGGAACATCTTAATTGTCCACCCAGTGAATTTAACCAAAAGCTCTCTTGCCTCCACATGGGTTTTTATGGCTATCAATTTAATTTATTATACAGTAATGAAACATGCAGGATCCAAACTGATCCAGGGATTACATTAATGGATCATTAACTTGTCAGGTTCCTCCTTCTTCTGTCTCCTTCCTTGTTTTCTTGTCTTGCCAGAATTCTCATTATCCCATTATTAACTTTGGACAAGGAAGTATTTCATTAACAAACACCTAAAAATTAGTTGTGTTGAGACACAAAAGAATAGCATACAAATAGGATCTTTAGGGTATGAGTTTTATTTACACTTGAAATAAATGGCACACTGACAGTGGTTAAAATTGCTGTTAAAATCATAAAATAATTGAGGCTGGAAAAGACCTCTGAGATCACCAAGTCCAACCATTAACCTCCCAGTGCCAGGTCTAGTCATTCACAAGTTCTCTCCTGACTTCAGTAGTAGATTTACAGAATTTAATCTTGTAGGCAATTATTAAAAGTTTATCTTTCCATAATGTTACTTTAGAAATAATGTTGCAGATTGACTAAAGTCGACTTCTCTACAACCACAACAGTAACTTCCATGAAAATGTGCTTTTCATCCTCGCAGGCTTCAAAGGAAGGGCTTCCAACTGCAGTTCTGCTGGGATGGAACTCTGAAGCCAGTGTAGCTACTGACAACCTCCCATTTTGTCCCTAGTTTACCTAGAAAGTATGATCCAATATTTAGGACCCAGTTTTCCTGGAAAGCGTGACCAAAAGTTTAGGACTTGCTAGTGCTGAAATGTTTGGAAAATACGTGTCATAGGAATCACAGCGGTACTGCCTGTTCAGACACCAACCCACAGCATGGGAAAACACCCCCACCAGTCCATGAGTGAATAATCTGTGGTTTTATCAATTCACAGATTTATGATCTGTAAATAATCCATTTATTTATGCTTTCTGTAAACATTTCCCAGAAGGCACTGCAGGGAAAACACACACACACACACACACTCCTTGCTTTCTGATGGCTGTGCTACTCGTTGTGCCTCCTGTGAGACAGCAGTGTCCCAGAACAGCTACCTGGGAGTCAATAGTTCTGTGTTAGCCACAGCTCAGGAGAAGCAGGAACAGTAATTTTTTTTTTTCCTTTCTGTTTTGATCCATTCATAAATGCAGCACTGTTAAGGGTTTGGGGTTTTGCACATATGTTAGCATTCACTTCGGTTTACATCACAAATTATCACTCTTGTTCGCACAATATCAGCCCTGTACGAGTTGTAAATATCTAATAGGGCTAGATGATGTGTTTGGCTATTTTGCTTTCATGACAGATGTCACAGTGTCTGTGTTATGCTGCGAAGGAATATGAAGTGACTTTTAGTTCCACGCTTGTCTGATGGTAATTGAAAAGAGCAGCGCAAACTTGAATGGTTTCAGGTTTTATGGAGCTGCAGTCCTGAGCACCATGTCAGTGAACTAGTGTCTACATGCTGGTGTGCACATTCCAGTCTAAGAAATCGCTTTGGCATCTCGTTCACTAGTTCTATTGATTTTGGGATTTGTTAATTGATTTAGTTTGCTGTGAATTCGATCTCTTCCTGAGTAGAGGGATTCTTCTGGCTGCTAAATCAGTAGACCTGCACCATCCTGATGTGTGCTGACCTCTTGCCAGAGGGTAATCTGGGTACTGAACAGGGTATTTTTTACTGGATGTTAGGTTCCATGGAAAGGAACCCCCCAGTGTGGGTTCCATAAGTGAGCCACAGTGGGATCTGGCCAAGTTCCCACTCTGACCCACTGGAGAACGAGTTTCCACGCAGAGAACACGGCACTGCACCCTTGGAACTCAGCACAGACAGAGTCTATAATTGTACAGCATTGACAGCAATACCTACAGCTTGTTACAGAGCAGGGCTGTGCAGGAAGCACCCTTCCATCAGCCACAGCAAGAGGAAGCTGCTTGAGATTTGCACCCTTCATCTCCCTTTGACCAGCGTGGCTTTAATCCAGCTGATATTCCCTACCTTTCAGATGAATCGTAATAGTGGAAAGTGTGTCTTGATCCAGGGTATTCTAGTGCATCTTCTGAATCCTTCACACCCACACTGTGGTACTTTTATTTTACTTTCTGTGAGTGTTCATTCAGTCACTCCTGGGTTTTATGTTTCTAGCAGGGCATCCCAATCTCACTGACATCTGAAACTGCTGGATCTGGGAGCTTCCCTGGGCACTGCTTCTTGTGCAAATGTCCCTAATAAATTCCATGTATAAGCTTCTCTCTGCTCTTATAACATCTGTATCTCTGAGTTAGCCTTCTAATGAACATGAAACTACCTCAGCCAGTCCACGGCCTAAAAATGACCTGCAGTCCTCTGAACCACATCACAAGCTATTCTCCCTTTCCAACAGTTCATCCACCAGTGGGAATAAGCAAAGCTCTTTTTCCCAGAATCCCTCTCCCAGAGGCTGGAGGCGAGCACTCTTAAAAGGGTCCAAGGTTTCAGTGCTTTCATCTTGAGGCTACAACAGAACTGCTTGAGAGCTGCATCTCTTGTCTCGCTCATTTTACTCATTTTAGGGATTTAATGTGAATTCCTGGCGTGATTTCAAAGCCTGTCCTTTAAGTTAATGAAATTATAATATTAAAAGGAAAATAATAATGTATTCTCGGTGTTGCAGCTCCACTGCACGGATTGGTGGACCTTTTGCCAGGTCACCTTTGTTACACTTAATAGCAATCATAAATCTCCAAACCTCATGCAAAGTGGGGAAAATGAAGAGCCGTAAAACCAGTAGATTCTAGTTGGGGTTTATTAATGTTTGTTTTCTTTGAAGAGATTTGCTCCCTCTCGGGATGAAGAGAAGAAACAAATAAGAAGAATGTTGAGACAAGTCTAGCAGAGTTAGGAGGTTTGGGATTCAAAGCTGCTAGTCTGGCAAACAGGGCTATTTTTCTTTCCTAATGCCCTACTGTGTTTCTGACTCCATGTGCCAGCAGTTCCCAGGTGTCTGCAGCATTAGTGCAGGTGATGTTATGATGCTCAAACCTCTGGACATTGATATTTCAGGCTCAAAACTCTGGGTGTAGTAGCTGAATTCTTCTCTAGGTGTCTGAATCAGGGCAGAAGGTGCTGCTTTGCTTTAGTCCTTGATTTTGCTACTGCTTTTCTGATGGATTCCTATTTACAGAGCCAGCCTTGGAGCACCTGAAAGAGAAAAGGGTATTTGTTGCTGTTTCTCACCTTCCAGAGAGGAATCATTTGCATAAGAAAACAGCTGAGAACCTTTAGAACCACCTCAAAACCCCCAGAGAAATGTGGGATTATTAGACAACTGCATTTTCTTCTCCTTTTGATGGGTTTAGCTCCTTATTTCTCAGTTCTTTGTTCTCACTCTCCTCGGGTCCAGGGGTTCTTGATGTCTATGTGAGAGCAACTAAGGATGCTAATTTTGCCTTTTGTCTAGTAATTACCTTGATTCTACTAACCTTTTAAGACCCTTTAATTTGCATACCTTTTATGCAACAGCAGAAAAAAAAAAAAAAAGCACAATAAAGCTACATTTGAGAGTCAAATTGTCAAAATATTTCCTCAGAAGTAGCACCTACTGCAATAATTCAAGTTAAAACAATTTTCTTTCATATTTCTCCACATCATGTCACCTGTATTAATGCCAGGGTGGAAATTTTTCTTGGAGTATTTGGATTGTGAAACCAGAATTGGTTTTATTTATTTCCTCAACGAAATCTACTTAAGGGTCACTTGTCACCATGAATATAATTTGCAGCAATTTGATGTCTTCTTCCCTGGAAGTTCATATCTTATTATTGCCTTATTGGTGATAAAATTATGTTAGGAGTAGAAAAAGCAAACTACTACAGTGAGGCTGAAAATTCTGACCTTTGGGGGGAAATCAGTCCTCTGACCTTCAGTGCTAAATAATAATAATAATAATAATAATAATAATAATAATAATAATAATAATAATAATAATTTTAAAAAAAAGTTAAAAATTTTAGCTGATAGAATAGCTTAGAATAACATATATACTAAAGCATCCATGTCTTACCTCAGCAAACTCATGGTGCATTGTAGATACCCAGAGATGTCTGCAAATAACTGCAATTTATGTGAGTTAAATAAGATTTTCCCCTAATAGATGGAACACCTGCTACTATTGCCTAACATACAGATTAGTATTCCTTCCACTCAGTTTCTCTCTCATAATAGTTATTTAATCTGTGTAAATTAATTTAGAGGACATTATGCCTTATTTGTGTTACGTTCTTCCTTTTTTATATCCATTGATCCATGTGGTTAGGATGTAGGTAAAGTTCTTTTTGACAAGTTGTTGTGAACACCTGCTTTTCCTGAGATGCTCCTGCTCCCAGGCGAGGTGAGAGGTGCTCTGATTTGTGTTTCTAAGAGGCCAGTGGCTAGAAAAGACTCTGGGAAAACAAAACACTCTAAAGTGATGTGGAGGAAGGATTTACCTCCTACCAGTCAGGTTCTTTTAAAGGCTACTTGGACAGTAATTTGCATCCATAAAGCAAAAATAAGCTTGCTGTTTCCTTTAACTTCAAAGGGAACCTTTCTACCCTCAACTCCTGCTCGTAACAATGAAGTGCCTAAAATGCAAATTTTTTTTTTGGAGGCTAGAAAGTGCCTCTCCTGCCACAGTCCTGCAGAAATTCCAGTGGCAATAATTAAGTATTAATCCCATAAAAGGTGGGATTTCTCGAGCACTAAGGGACAGAGGGGTCTGAACTGATCACAGGTCAGTGAGGAAAGTTACTGCAATATTATGTTGCCAGCAGAATTTTCACAGCAGTACAGAGAGATGCCTTGTTCCTGGGCACTGCAGGATGGAAATGTGCTTTGCACGACAGAAATCTTTGAGGCTGCACAGCCCCCTCCATGTGCCTGTAGTCAGGCACACTCTGAGCTCCACTATGCTCACCGTCCCAGAGCAGGGAAACACTCAAGCTCAGAAACAAAAATGAAATTTCAGGGCTGCCAGTCATTTTTTTTTAAGAGCACCTGGATGTCAAAATTCCTTCAAAAATCACAGCTCTTTTTTTTTTTTATTATTTTTTTGGTGTTGTGCAGAAATTCCGACACTGATTTTGTGCAGGGGAAAAAGACCTGAATCCCTTAGATGTATGTTTTCTAATATCCTTTAATTATGACATCAGGAGAGGGGAGCCTTCAAATATGGTGTGTTAGGGTGTGTGAAAAGCCAAGGGCACTTTTCTCACCTATGTGCATCATCAGCACTGTTTCTACAAGGAAGAGAATATGCTTTCAATTCTTGCTCTAATCTCCCTTGTGGGTAAGGGAGTGGACCTGTAGTCTCATAACGCTCAATATTTACAGAATTCATCCTGTAAATCAAAGCAATTTATTCAGCTCTGTGCTATACGTTGTTACATTTGCAATAGTTCATTTTCTTTCTTCTCTCTCTTTTCATATAGTCCCGTGCTCCTTTGGGGAAGGTTGATCCTGAAAAAAAACATACAGGGGAATGTAAATGATCTGCCCTTTTCCAGCTGACTAATGTGAGCCATAAAACACTTTAAAATACAAAGGAGGCTTAACATCTGGTCAAGTTTACTCATCATAAACACACCTGAATGAGAAGTACTTCTTGTTCTGTGGAGCAGAGCCAAATGAATGATGGACTAAGACAGACACTTCATGTTATTGTATGCAAGTGTTCTCTCTTCTTGCGTTTCAGTGGCTAAATTAGAGGTAATTGGATAGTAAAACATGAAGGTAGCCTCAGGACACATCATATATTCTTTTATTCTGAGCCCTTTCTGTAATTAAAAATGAAACGTAATTACAAATTCCCCATCCATTCTCTAATATGTCGAAGAATGGACGTTTTTCAATGTCACTGTTGAGTCAATACAATAACAAAGTCAGTCCTTGCAGGGCTGCCTGTAACTCAGCCGTGAGATTAAGGGCATCATCCATGTGCTGCCTGAGCTCTGACAGGCTTGGTGCTGTGAATTCTCCCCTGAGGACCCTGTTCCAGTGACCAACCACCCTCACAGTGAAGATACTTTTACACCAGACTGGTGTAACCCCATTTACTGTAACATTTTAGTCCATCCCATCAACTAATTCATCACCTATCATATATAGCATGACCTGGAAAAAGAAATAGCAAAAAAGAAAAAGGAAAACAGAAAAAGAAGAAAGAAAAAGGAAAAAAGAAAAAGAAGAAAGAAAAAGGAAAAAAGAAAAAGAAAAAAAAATAGGAAAAGAAAAGCTTTTCCTTAGTTAGCTCTCTGAGATCTCCTGCTGGATTCAGGTTCTGCTGGTGGAATTGGTGCTGTTCAGTAATACCCCTGCTGAATCCCCTGGGACTGTTTGCAAACAAATGCACAGCTCAACATGAGTAAACATGCTCAGGTCTGGCCTTGTATAAATACAAACCAGTAAAGTAAATACAAACAAAACTCCTTTACTCCAGCTCAGGAGCAAGAAGAGGAATGGAGAAGGGTTGAACTGTCTTTTTCCCCCACTCTCATGGAAGAACCCCTCTGGAGTTTGCAGTGTATTATTTAGTGCCTTATATTCCTTCAAAGAAACTTTCCATGCCTGCTGCTCTAACCTGCTTTTTTTTTCCCCTTGCTGCTCTTGAGAATCACTGCAGGCTTCTAAATCCCCTGTGCAGGCAACTGTGCTCCCAGTGCATCGTTAGTGCAACCACACCGTTAGGTCTGCTTCTTCCTGTTCTGCTTTCATCTGCCACCTTTTTCTCCTTCTGATTATGAGCTTCAGGGACAGAAGGCTTTCATCTGTGTTTTGCATCCTGGTGTAGAGCTGATTTGGTCTGTGACTTAGAGTAATGGGAGCAATACATCTGGAATTCAAAACCCTAACAGTTTATTCCTTTTGCATTTGCAGAGGAATAAAAGTAAAATAATAAGACAAAAAAAAAAGGCAAAAAGTTTTACTTGTGTGTGTTTTGTAAACCTTAAGAAAACAACCTTACGTGGCCCCAACCAAGTTGAATGGTATTCTTTAAAAAAGAAAACAGTCCTAAATTAAGAGTGGAATTTCAACCTCAGCTTTGAATTTCCTGGCTTTTGTTGGTTTCTTGTATACCCTCATTATTTCAGCAGCGTGTTGTTTTTGGTCTGACTAATATTTAGAAACTGTTCCATCCAACCCTTAGATGTCTACTGTTTGAGAATGATTCATTTCTCTTTTGACTTCATGAGCAGAATTTGTCCAGTGGGAGCTTTTCCTGCCCTTGGTGAGTCTCTCCCTGCTCCAGCCTCTGTTGTGTCCTAGCGCAGTAACCAGTGCAGTTGCTTTGCAGCTGTGGAGGGGTGAGCATTTCAAACTGGGAGCTGTGGAGAGGTGAGCATTTCAAACTGGGAGCTGTATTTTTGCATGGATTTGTTTAAGGGACACAGACATAATTTCTGGCCCAGACCTGAAAGAAATGCACCAACCCAAAGGTTTGAGTTGATACTCAGATGGGATGCTGGCAGCAATTCTGAACTCAAGTACTGGGCTATTCCACTGGGGTTTGAATAAATATTTGAGAGAAGAAATTAAAAAAAAAAAATAAAAAAAAATGTGAAAATAGAATTTTAAATCCTCTTTGCAATAGATTTATTTTTGTCAGAGACCCTCCATAGGTTAGCACAACAGTAGTTGTGCAATAGTGGCAGTGGTCTGGGCTCTCTGGCCCACTGCTTTGGCTGCCAGAGTTAGAAAAAACAGCCATCACTTCCTGCTATAATTGTCCTGAGCCAACGTGAAGTATCTGAGCCCTCTGTTCTTTGGCAGTAAATTATGGATAATCCTGTAATTTAAGGTTATGGATGCCAGGGATCATGTATAGGATTCAGAAGCAGAAAATTTATAGCTTGCCAAGAGGTGCAGTGTTATTTAATATCTTCATTAGTGGCACAGAGGAAAGGATTGAGTGCAGCCTCAGCAGGATTGCAGGTGACACCAAGCTGTGAGTAGTGTGGCTGGCACACCTGAAGGATGGGATGTCATCCAGAGGGACCTGGAGGAGCTTGAGGAGCCTGTGAGAAGATGAAGAGGGACTTTTTACAAGGGTCTGGAGTGGCAAGACAAGGGGGAATGGTTTTAAACGGAAAGAGAGTAGGTCTGGATTAGATGTTAGGAAAAAATCTTCCCTATGAGGGTGGGCAGGCCCTGGCACAGGTTGCCCAGAGAAGCTGTGGCTGCCCCTGGATCCCTGGAAGTGTCCAAGGCCAGGTTGGACGGGGCTTGGAGCAACCTGGGCTAGTGAAAGGTGTCCCTGCCCATGGCAGGGGTGTTGGAACATGATGAGCTTTAGGGTCCAAACCATCCCATGACTCTTGATATACATAAGAAGGAAGGGATAAAATCACGGGGCCAGTCTAGCTTTAGCCCATCCTGCTTGTTGTAGAGAGTATGTGCAGTAGCTCAAATCCTGGGAATGCTTTATACCAGAAACTAATTAGATCTGTTACAAAAGCCCTCCATTAAAGAGAAGCTGTTGGCTAAGAGTGATGTAGAAGAACAGAATGGAACATCAGGGAAAAAAACCAAAAAAAACCAGAATAGAAATAAAGGCAATGAAATACGACCACTGCTGATGCAGAGATTTCCATGTTTTTGATTTTAAAAGATCCATTTCTAAGGTTCTAAAAAAGAGAGAGGAACAATTTTTTTTTTTTTTTGGTGCCATTTGTTTTGCAGAGATGTATTTCCAAAGTCTTTCAGCAAGCCTGATATTAGGTTCTGAGCCACAATCTTCAAATGTCACACGGAAAAAGAATTTACTGCTGGTTAGGCATGGGATTTCTTCTGGTATTGCCTAATATCAAGTCTTGTGATCTATTTACATTTAAAACTAGTAAAATTAGTGAATGAACCAGCACAGAGGGCCCTTGTCTGTTCGCAGAGTTTCTGAATTGCCCTGATTTTCTAATTTAATTTTTTATGGCTCTTAAGTGTTCGATTTTAACTCGGATTTAGTTTTCAGCCATGCAAATTTCTCTTAATACCAACAACAGCTGTTAGCAATATACCCACAGTCAAGAACACGTTTATATGTGACCAAACTCAATGTAATTGCCACATCATTTGGTAAATTGGCATTACAAACAAGTCTCAGGGGAAGGAACACGACTCCCTCTGTATGTCATCACTTCTGAAATTTCCACAGTAAAGAATCAGCGCTCAAAGCTCTTCTTTCCGTGCTGACAACTCAGATAAGAAAGCTTATATTTGGGGCTTACTATTTTCTGAGGGCCTTGTATGGTCTTTTTTTTTGTTTTTATTACTACAAGGACACTTTCACGTGGATCAAGCCTTTGTGTCATGTTGCCTTGCAGAAACACCTCACTATCTGCCTTTTATACAGCTGAGTGTTTGCTCCACCATGTATTAAATAGTGGCAGACCGGGGAGAAGTAACAGTACAGAACTTTTTTTATCACCTAATTAGTCCCAATATACAAGTCGTGGAGTTTGATGGTAGCTGTTAGAGCTCTGCTATCACTGGGGTTATTGCCCAGGCCACTCCAGGCTGGAAATGTTAAACAGGAACAGCACTTTTAGTTCCTCTGGCTGAAACAGCCCATCAGCTTGCCTCTATCTGCCACTGATGCTATTCCAACATTATTACATTACAAGGAAACGTGTTTGGAATGATGTCTGGCTATCAGCATTTTGTCATTAGAGGGGAGAAAGGAAAGACCAATGGTAGGCAGATATTACTATCTGGACTGTAATGAGTCCCCAAGGAAAAATTAAGGGGTAATTGTAACAAGCCTCTGGATGGACCAAAAAAATATTAGTCAGATCTCGTCTGTTCTCCGACTTCCTTCTTTCTTTAAACTGTCAACACTTTCCATGAGTTTTGGCTCAAAAGGCCTGTCTTCATCTCAGCTAAGCCCCCACATAGCTTTTTTTACTTCCTTGCAAAGTTTTCAAAAAGCTTAAGAGGATTCTTTAAAATGTCATTTTGTATGTGGTAGTAAATCCAGTTGAGCTGGATGCGCTAATGAATTTGTCAGGCTATTTATAGGGAAGGGATGTGGGGGAAAAGTTCACGTTGCAATCTGTGCATCTCTGACGTGGGAGTATCTGCCAAATCCAAGAGTTTGGTGTCTCCACCTGACTAGTGCCTTTCTGCAGGGAACATCTCACTGCTCACACTAGAAATGGGGCCCTTTGCTCGAGGCAGTGGATGATGAATTAGAAAAAGGGGTTAAATCTGTGATTTCATCAGGGACAGTTTTCGTTTTGCTACAGGAAAATTCAAGTTCTTTGCTTTCATGGCTATGTCAATAACTCTGCCTCCAGTTCCCAGGTTTTTTTCCACTTCAAATAGTCAGCAAAATAAAGATCCCTCTCTAAGATGGAACGAAGATGGTTTCCTGTCCTAGGTGTGTTCTTCTTTCAGGTGTCTGCTGGGACACCTGAGCCCAGGTTTCTAGACCTGACTTGGAGAAAGGGCAATTGTAACAGCCAAATATCCAGTTGTTTTCCCATGCAGTTTGGTGTCCTTATGTTACTCTCAGCACTTGAAAATCAAGACACAGAGAGATAAGACAGTGTTAGGAACATCAGAATACTGAATATTAATATGCAATGCCAAACCAGTTGAAAAGTATTCTGTGAGATGGTAGCAGGAGACATATAGTGGGGAAATGATAGAATTGTTGGGGTGGGAAGGGACCTCTGGAGATAATTTAGACCACTGGGATGAAACTCAGAAAAGTTCTGGTAGTAGCTATTCAGCATGGCCCTGTGTCCCAGCAGATTGCTGGGTAATCCCAGTTTTTGGTGTATTTATAGTCTGGAGGTTCTATTCTAAGGCTGTGGTCCTGTCTAAGCCTCTTGGTTTATTGCATTTTTTATCCCATGGAAATAATATTCTGAATGTGACTTAGAGGTGCTGCTTTGTACCCACCAGCCGTGGTGCTTGTCCAAGGCAGGTATTAGCTCTTTGTGATTATTGGAGTTCATGACCAATGTGACACAGAAGAAAGGAATTCTCAGAGAATTATTGGATCCTGCACCATTTTTCCTAGAACAGCTCAGACCTGAACACTGCTGAGCAAACCCACCTGTGGGACAGGGTGGAAAATCTTGCAAAATCCTCACCATTTCAGGCCAGTGGAGAAAGAAGCCAAGGAACTGTCAATATTTATATTTAGACCTAGAAATACTTTTTTATTATTATTTATTTTTATTTTTCAGGGTGGACCAGGCTGGGACAGTCAAAAACTTGCTGAGTTTAGGACAAAAATAGCACATTCCTCTGCATTTTCTTTTTCTTCCCTCACAGTTTCCTCCATCGACTTTGGTTCAGCTCTCACCGGACCAACAAGCTCCGAGAGCTCCCATAAAACCCTAAAGTAAAAAAAAAAAAAAAAAAAAAGAGCGTGCCTGCCAGGTGGGATTTTTTTTTTTCTCTCCCAAGTGCTCACAGCTCTAATTTTCACCACATGTGAACAAGTGTTTGCAGTTTTAAAGATGTGTTGAGTAATTGCACATGCGAGACATCTTCTCTTTAGTGCTCCCAGCGTGTTCAAAGCTTTTTTTTTGTGAGAACACCCCTGTTAACAACGGAGCTGTGGCCTTCAGCTTATACTTAAGTGGGCACTGCTTTGTGTTGAAATATAATTGGTAGCACTTGCCTATTCTTATTCCCTGAGCTTGGCTAATGAAAGACACTGCTGTAATCTCCTTCCCTCAGGATCAGGGGCTGAGCCTGGAAAATCTCTAGGCTCAAACGTCCAGAAGGAGGTGGTGAGGTACCTGCACCTACCATTGCTGTGGGTACAGGGGATTTTTGGATAAAAGTAGGAGACGAGGATGATTGTTGCCTCCTTTTCTGGGTGAGGCTGTAAAGTGGTGTGCTGCTTTGCACAGCAAGGAGAGGGAAGACCCCCCCCTGCAGGAAAGGTGTTTGTGATCTGTCAGACAGGGGGAATGTGTAGGATACCTGGCCACCTGTGACGCTCCAGGGCTGGTGTGCCAGAGCTTCAGTGGTGACTGAACACATTTTTCAGCATAGCTGAGGAGGCAAAGATTTATCATCAGCCCTCACTGCTAAGCAGGAGAGGGATGACTTTGATGGTTCTGTGTGCATCACCATCCAAAAGAACCTGTCTTCAGAGGAATATCTCACAGCCTGATCAAATGCCCTGTAGGACCGAGTCTGGACACCTTTGGCAAGGGAGTAACCCAAAGGAGAATGGATCTGGAGGGCTGATAGAGCTGTGGGGCACAAATGAAAGGCAAACGGTAGAAAGTGAGATTTGAAAGCAGGTGAAGGAGCAAAAACAACTGTAGTGAGACAAGACTCAAACAACAACTGTGTTTTCTTGATTTCTGTGGGTTGCTATTCTCTTGCCCAGTAATTCTGTGACAGAGTGGTGCTGAAATGTCTGTTATCTCCAGAATTATCTGCCTCCAGTCATTACAAAAAATGGCATTGAAAACAACTTATTGTTGAATTTCATGGTGAGGAAATGATGACTTTTCTCCTTTTCTCTGTTGGTCTGAAAATGTTTTATAGTATAGAGGGTTACTTGAAATAGCACACGGTAAAAAGCCTGATTAATGTTTTGTACATTTCAGGAATAAGGAACAAATAAGGGAATTCATTCCTAGTTATTACTGGCAAGTGGATGACAATAGCCTGTTCTGCATTGCCCTCTGCTTAGGGGGAGCACTGAGTCACCCACCTCTCCTTGCTGTGCTTGGAGGAACATCAAAAGTGCCTACAACAAAGGCATTGGTTTCACATCCAAGCAAATGAGCTGCAAGCACCACTTACATTTATGTTTCTTTGGTGATCAAAGCTTTTGGTCAAGACCAACACCATGAAATGTGGTGGCCTTGAATCAGAGACAAAATAGAAGTCTCAGGTCTGTGGTTGAACAGGAATCACGGGATGGTTTAGGTTGGAAAAGACCTTCAAGATCGTCCTGTCCAACTCTTAACCCAACATTGCCAAGCCTGGCTCTAAACCACGTCCCTGAGCGCCACAACTTCATGTCTTTTCAGTCCTTCCAGGGATGGGGGCTCCACCAGTTCCCTGGGAATATTGTCCCAGCCTGTGTCGGGGCACCCCTCACCCGTGAGTCCCTGGGAAGGTGGCGCACATGGAATTGTGTGAGTGTGCTCTCCTTGGAGCTGACACAGCTGCTGCTTCGGCTGTGAACAGAAACACCCCTGCCTTTCAGGATCCAGAGGTCCCCTGGTTCAATCTGCACAGATAAACTCTCTGGAGATGGGTTTAGGGCTGCGGAGTAACCCGAGACAGGAAAAACAAGTGAGGGCTTTCAGATTATCAACACCCTCCGAAAGAAATCTGTTCATTAGAGTTATGACAGGCCCAGGGATTCATTATTTGGAGAGAGGTTAATATGCATTTGTGGATATAAACCAGAGCTGATCAGAGCAGATTGAGTTCCCTCAGTAGTAGCTTATTACCAAAGAATTAAAGGTTGCAGTGGGATCTGCATCTAAAATTGGTGGAAACTTCTTGGCCGGCAACGCTTTGGTGCTATTATTGTTTTTAACTTGAGTTACTCTTTTCCCTTGTTGGTATTTGCCCTGTGATGTACGTGTGGGGAGCAACTGTAACACTTCTCCAGAACGGTATAAACGTGTCATATTAAATTTCACTTGGAAATTAAAAGGTTTCTAATCAGCAGAGCAGTGAAGCTCTGGAACAGCTTTCCAGGAAAAATGGAGGCCAATAAATTTAATCACAATGAAGCCTGAACAGTTTATAAAAGGGATTATATGACAGAGTCCTTAGACTAATAGGGGACTGGAACTGAAGGTCTCTGTGGCTCATTTTCCAAACTGTATTCCTATGTCTGGATGTTACAGCCCTTCTCCCACAACACATTTTTGCAGATAATTCCGTGATCATTGCCGCGTGAAGAATACCAGTCGATCCCAGGGCACCCTTTTATGTTGCCCCATATTTACAGCTGCTAAATTTCAGTTTAAAAATATCATCTATGTCAAGTTATTTAAATTTTCCCCCCCCTTATGCAGGCAATTGAGGGGGTTTTTACAGGACTGAGGGGAATCTAACCCAGCACAAGCACAGCTGCAGCAGGTTAGAGGCACAGTTAACCCTGTTCCTTGTCTCCAGCCGTGGCTCTTTCAGCCTCAGAGATGACTCAATGAGCAGAGCAAGGCTGTGGTAGTACTTAGAAGTCCTTTCCTAACTTCCTTTGGCCTAGGGACTGCCCAGAAATCAGATCTAGTTCCTCTGGGCTTCCTAAAGCCCTCCTCTGATTTTTCTGCTCTGATTTAAAGCAAAGTAAACTTTTCTAACACATGAAGACTTTTGACATCCTGGTGCAAGGGGCTTCCACAGCAGATCTACCTTTTGATGGTGCCTCCCTGCTTAATTTCATGAACAGAGAACAGGAGTGAGAACCCAGCCAAAGTAGAGGTACCTTCTCATACTGCCCTTGCTTCACCTCTTTCCCACTTTGAGCCATCCTGATTTGATGGATAAGTTGACACAAAGACATTCTTTCTTTTTTTGTTGTTCTCTATTTTTTTCCCAACATCCCAACATTCTGTTTTGTTATCTCATTAGTTGCTGAGTGTTGAGATATTTTCATAGAACTTTATATTCTGATCCTCAAATCATTCTTGAACAGCTTCAAGCCCGCTATTTATTACTTATTTTATTATTATTATTTTTAATGTGGTCTTAGGATATATTCCAGTATAAAATATTTCCAGTTTCCCTTACCACTAATGGAAGCTGCCCTTGAGCATGAAAACACTTTTCTCTCCTGCATTAAGAGAGAGACTCATTCCTAATTCAGCCTCTAGTTGAAGTTAGCCCTCTTGGCTTCCAGTTCCTTTCTGTGTCTGTTTTCTAGGTAAAAATAAGATACAATCTGTATCTGCCTACAATTTCTGGTTGCCTCAGTGCAGCACAGCTGCATAAAAGTTGCAGGTCTTGTTCCTGGTTGGAGTTCCAGCTCATCATTCCAGCTGTGGAGAGCATCTTTTTAGTATCATGTGAAACTTGGGATGTTATCAGGACTCTTTGTTTAGAGACCAGCTCTGCAATTAACCATTCCCTTCAGAACAATTTTTGCAAAACTCTTCTTTCCCCCCCCCCCCCAAAAAAAAAGTGAAGTTAAATAATTCACATTCTTTGGAAAAAGAAATTTTAAAATGAGCCATATTTGGGTTTTTTTTCTAAGATATTATGGTCCTCATAGAAACAATGGATGTCAGTGTTTACTGTCTGTATTATTTGGGTTATAGAGAATGCATTTATAAGCAAATGCAGGAGTTTCCCACCAACAGTGGAGTGTGGGAAATATCAGTAATCATCCAGAATGTCAGCACATTTCCTTCTTCTTCACTTTATTTGTCTTTACCACTAATTGCCATTCATTTTTGGCTGCTAATGTTAATTTTTGCTGGGTTTTTTCCCTCTAATCTGCTAATTCCCTGAGAGATTGTTTTATATATTTGGTTCTGTAGTTTACATACTTTATCTAGAAATTCATGGTGTTCTTTTCTTATTCTAAACAGCCAGTGAAGCAAAATGGGAACAGCAGCAGGCACACATGAACTTCCCCAAAGAGCAGCCCCCCCCGATTTTCTGCTTTGCTGGTGAGTAAATCAGGGTGAGCTGGTTAACTGTAACTCTCGAGGCTTTATTCTTATTTATTTTATGACCTTGCAAAGTTCATATGACCCATCCACAAAGGGAGCTAATTAATGGGGTGTCATAAGGTTTAACCAGTGCTTGTTACAGTTTCCTTAACCCTTGTGGAAAGCTGTTGCTCAAGGCAATTGTGGTCCCTGACTGACATTTCTGTTGGCAAGACAATGGTGACATTTTTTTCCAGGGATTTTCCAACTGTGGGTGTTGAAGATTAATTATTCCTGCATGAATACAATTTAAAGTTATTAATCCCAAGGGATAGTATAAAAAAAAAAAAAAGGGTAGCTTTTTTTCACTACTCTGAAAAACATGAACCTACACACTGTTTATGGAGAATTTATAAGGTTTCTTTGAATAAGAAAACCTCATGCCACGAGTCACATTGGAGTTTGTTTGCAACACCCAGCCAATATTTCAGTTTATCCAATAGTTCCTGATTAAGTTTACCTTTTAGATGCCTCCCTCCATCACTGTGGATGTTCAGTCTTTCCCCTCTCTGTTCAAAATGAAATGCAGAATAGCAAACATAGCCAAGAGCAAAATGCTCTGCTCCAAGTCTGAAGTCTGAAGACTGAAGGCAGGAATCAGCAAATGATTTAAACAGCAATACTGAGGTAAAGTTATGAAAGAATACAAGACTTCTTAAAAGATGATTAAGCATGTGGACTGTAGTGTTTCTCTAAACTCTGTCCAACCTGGCCTTGGACACTTCCAGGGATCCAGGGGCAGCCACAGCTTCTCTGGGCACCCTGTGCCAGGGCCTGCCCACCCTCACAGCCAAGAATTTCCTCCCAATATCTGATCTAAGTTTCCCATCTTTGAGTTTAAAGCTGTTGCCCCTTGTCCTATAGAAAAACAAACAAGTTACTGTTTTCTCTGCTGGAGGAAATGTGCTAAATCCTTTGGAATTATATTTTTTTAATAATGAATCGATCTGTTTTCCCAAGGAATGAAGTTTTCAGTTACAGTTCATTTTCCTCATTGAAAAACCCAAACAAAACCCAACCCCACAACAATGGCATGAACACAAACTTTCTGACTCTGCTTACTCTTATAAATAAACTGCACATCCCGAGGGAGGTAAAAACCACCCAAGCAAATATTGGAGAGACACTTCTGAAAATTCCTCTTGCAAAGCCAAAATTTTGACTGAACTTTTAGGAACTGGACTTTTTGTGCTGCTGGGACCAACAGTGCAGCTCTTTGTTTGGTGGGTGCTGAGGGAGAGGTGCACACAGATGCTCTTTCCTGGAGGATTAACAGCAATAATAAATGATAACAGTGCCCTTAGTGATGGAATTGCTGACAGAGCTGATAAAAATTAGAAAAGGAAATACAACTTTATCTTGGAGTGAATTTATCGCATTTATTATAAAGGTCCAGAAGGAGGAAGGCTTTGCAATTCAGTGGTAGAGTGGGAAATTGCCATGCTCTTCATTTCTGAAGGTTAATGTAAAGGTGAATCTTTCAGTGCACATGAGAAATCAGCTTGTAAACACTTAGGGACTGAACTGATGCTTTTGTGCGTTGCTCAGCTGTATTAGGGCAATGTGTACTGCTTGAGGTCTCTCTGCATCACCCAGTGAAAATAAACAACAGGAATTATCAAGGAGGAATGGTAAGTGCTTTGTTTGTGATGTTTACTGCTGGGAAATGAAGGAAAAAAAAAAAACAAAAAAAGAAGAATGCAGTTCTAAAAAGGCCCTGCACTCGAAGGGTCCTTGTAAGGAAACACTGAGTGTTTCACTTACAGGACCTGAAGTGACAGTGGCACCTGTGCTGGGTGAGCAGTCACTAGCAGGGCTGGGAATGCAAAATAACTCTTGATGTCTGGGGAAGGACAACTGTGGGCAATTCCTACAGCCACTTCCCTGCTTTCCACGAGCGTTTGTGTGCCTGACTACTCTTGGTTGCAGAGAGATTTTAGGGAGGGGATTGGGAGTGTGGGAATGTGGGTGTTTAGTGTGTGTGACTGCTTTTGGGCAAGCCCCAAGTGTCTATACCAGAATTATTCACCCAGCTCCTTGATCTGGATTCTCAGTTTTCTTTGTGGGGCAAGTGGAACTGGAAAAGCAGTGAGAGGCTCAGTTTTTTTCTTTTTATTGCCTTAATTTCAGTAGTTGCTCTTTTACACAGTGTAGGTGTGGAAAAGACAAGTGAGCTTTTGGTGCAGCTTTAATATTCCTTTTGATGGTGGAGTGACTCAATATTTCTGACTATATTTACCTGGTTTTCAGTTTTCATTTCTTTATCTTCAAAGCCTGGCTCGTGTTGATCTTACCTGTAGAAAAAGTTGAAATAGTGGATGTGCATCGAAGGCTACACAAAATCTGACCAAGCTTTCTCAATACAGCAGTCTTGATTAAAAAGAAAATAAATATACAGGTGAAAAATCTGACCTAAGAGTTTGCATTATTCAAAGGACTCCTGTTTGGTTTGGTTTTTTTTAAATGACCTTTAATAGGATTATATATGTACGTTTTATTATATTGAATCTGGCATACCATTCAAACCTAAAAAAAACTTTTGATAGCTGTATTTAATGATTTCTACTTTGAAGCTTAACATATTTTCACCATATGGCAAGTATTTAATTTTTCCTATTTTTCTAGTGGAGATCAAATTAAAATGGTTATTTGGTTTAGCAAAAACCTTCAACCCCTCTGTGCTGCAAGTCAAGGGTTCTGCAGGCTTGTTCTTCCCTGCCATCCCATACTTTTCTTTAACAGCTTGCTCCAAAACCTGGAGAACCCTCTCCAGGGAAGACACTTTGAGAAACAGGTAGCAGCTTTCATATCACCAAACTGATCCAAAATCAGAGACAAACCCAAAACATCCTGAAAGTGCCATCTGCTGTTTACTTACACGAGACCAACATCCACAGAGAAAGGAGCTGTGCCAAGAAAACAGCTAAATTCCATGACTGCTGCTAAACTTTGAGCCTTACCCAGTGCCTCAGTGGCCAAATCCCAACCTCATTATGGTTATCTAGAGGAAAAAGTTGTAACCTGTGGGAGAGGCTTTGAATGACAAGACAGTGGTGCCTCCTGGATGCATTAAAAACCACCTGGTAACAAGCTAAACTTCTGTGGTTTTAAATCCTTTATAGTTATTTACAGTGCCATCCTTTCTGTAAAACTAATTATTATTTCCAATCCCTTTCACCATATCATTTAACACCATTCCCCCCCCCCAAAAAAAAAAAAAAAAAGTAATGTTTTTCCTGTAAGAAAGCATTTATATTGTTAAATTTAAAATTTGCAGCTTCTGGAGCTCATTCCTCATTGGAGGCAGGTAAGCAACTTAACTAGGCTGCTCTCATGCTCTGATTTAACCACGTGCCTTAACTTCTGTGCAGCAGTTGGGCCAAAAAAAGCAAGTTCATATGGAAATGAGAGAAATCAAAAAGTTCTCATCTAATTCACCATCCGTTGTAGAGCTGTTTTGTATCTCCCTGTCTTGGCTTCTTGAAAGAAATTTTGGTACTTTTCTGGTGGGGTTCAAACCTACACCAGAATTCTATGCTGAGGCTGAAATTAGGAAGGAGTATTTGTTTTCATGCACTGAAGTATCTTCAGTTGAGTAACTCTGTCATGAATACAACATAAACTGTGATATTTGTACATTCCAGATTCATGCCTGGGGGAAAAAAAAAAAAAAGCTACAGGTAAGGAATCACCCAGCAAGGAGAGAGGAGCTTTTGATTCCACTCTCTGGATGAGTGTTTGTTTAAGAAAATTTAAACCAGTTCCCTAAAAATCAAGTTTTATGTTCCTGTGTCACAGAATCATAGAATAGCCTGGGTTGGAAGGGACCTTAAGGATCATTCCATTCCACCCCCTGCCATGGGCAGGGACACCTTCCATCAGCCCAGGTTGCTCCAAGCCCCCTCCAACCTGGCCTTGGACACTTCCAGGGATGGGGCAACCACACCTTCTCTGGGCAGCCTGTGCCAGGGCCTGCCCGCCCTCACAGGGAAGGATTTCTTCCTGATACCTAATCAAAACATGCTCTCTTTTGGTTTGAATCCATTCCCCCTTGTCCTGTCCCTGCATGCTTTTGTAAACAGTGTCTCTCCACCTTTCCTGTCGGCTCCCTTCAGGTGCTGGAAGGTGTCCACGTGTCTCTTCATCCGTCAATCTCCCCAGTTATTTTTGAAAGCACTGCCCTATCACCACAAAACTTGACAAGAGACTAGATATCTCCAAGGTAGAAAATTTCCATATGGCATAAACCATGTCTGATTTTGCACAGGAGAGGAAGTCACTGAGATATCTCCACATGGAGAAAGGCAGAAGTAAAAGCTCATCTGAGTGACCCCTCAAGTGAGCCAAGTAGAAACCAGGAGCCCAACTCCTCTACTGCAGTTTGAAAGATTTTTGAACCTAAATTTGGCATTTAGAATAAATCTCCCCTCTTTTTTTTTTAATTTGTTTGTTTGTTTTTTAAATCATAATAAGTATTTCTGTTATTACAGTATGAAAGCTTAGATTGCACTTGATGTAGTGAAATTGTGTTTGCATTTAAATCAGTGGGAACTTCAGCACAGACGAGCCAGCATTTCTTGACGTGGTATCTTCTTGAATACAAAGTGCAGCTGTGAATCCATCTGTTGCTTTGTTTTGTTTTGATTTGTTTCCCATTTTTGCGTTGCTTGGCTTGGCTGTCAAGCAGAGGGGGAGCTTGGGGTAGGAAGTTGTTGCTGTATCTGTCATCTCACCTGAAGCAGTTCTCGAGGTTTCTATAAACTGTATATTCTTTGGCTCCTCTACAAAAATGTGAGAATATTCAGATAGAGCTGTAACTGATGCTACATCCGCTTCTTGGAAAAAAAAAAAAGATTCAATGTAAAGATTAATCAAGAGAACAAAAGACCTTTCTTCACTTTCATTTATTCATTGCATGTTCAGTTTACTTTTTATCACTCTCGGAGCAAAATACACCCTACACACAGCTATGTCTATGTGAAAACAAACCTTTCCATTTCAGTTGTGTTACAGGAATTAACTGTGCAGGATTCCATTTGCTTGAGACATGGAGAACTAATCCATGTGAAAATGTAAAATGATGCAGTTGCCCCTCATTTAAAAAATAATAACATCCTCACAAACAAACAAGCAAATACAGTTTGTTTTTCTTCCAGGAAAATCACATACTTTCAATTTATGTATTTTAATTTCCATGGTTTCCTTTTTAAAAGAAGGTTTATTTTCTCTTCCCTCTGTCTTGCATGATAAATGGTTTCTCATTAAAATGTAATTTTCGTTCTTCCTTTGGCTATTGGATGTCACTGACTTGAACAAAGGAGTCTTCACATAAGTCATTATACTTTCAGTCCTTCATTTTTCTGTCAAAATCCTAAGGCTACAGTTGTAACAGCATGAATTCTAGCCTTGAAAGACACAGATTGTCCTTAATTCTATTAATGTTAATCATATTTTGTGGCACTATGGCCCTTGAGGGGTGAAGCTCTTCACTGTACTTAAATAGTGATATTACAGCTCTGATATTGCTGCAGGAAGGTGGCATTAACCAGACTCCACCCCTCCAGGTCTCAGGGAATCAAATCTGTTCTCTAGGGGAAAAAAAAAAAAATAGAGGGAGAGAAGGAAAAGGAGGGAGTAAGGGAGGGAGGAGAAAAACAGAAAGGAAGAAAAAGGAAGCAGGAAGGAAATGAAGGTGTAATTTGGGTACAGAGTAAAATCAGAAAGCACCAATGAGGAACATGCAAATTGATCTTTTTTTTTTTTTTTTTTTTTTTCCCCTAGTGCTTACCAGCAACAGGAGGACTGTGCACAGTCACAGGAAAGATCCTGGGGTGGGATGTGAGGGTTGCACAGACGATGACCTGACACCATGAAGCAGGGGCAGTTTGCAGAGGAGGCCTGTGCATCTCCAGGATGACCCAGCAGAACAGCATAAACAAGGTACAGACACGTGGGACCTGCTCTAAAATCCACAGAGGTGCTGTCTCCTCTTGCTGTCTTTAAGAGGATTTCTCTCAGGTCTGCCAGGCAAAAGGCATCAGACCTCATTTCCCCTTTTCCATCGCCCCTTCCCCATTTCCTTTGTCTCAGGCTTTTGTAGATTGAGCCAGTAAATGCTGAGGAAGCAAGAACAGAGCATTCACGTTCCGAAGAGCTGCTGTTTCCCTAACTCCATCCTTTAGCACCAACGCTGCCTCAGTGGCTCTGAACTCTCCAGGAGGCTGGCACAGAACCAGCAGCCAAACCCAGCATCAGACACACCACAGAACTCACAACTAAATGAGTTTTCTTGCTCTAAAACCTTCTGGCAGAGTAAGATGGGTGGTGGACATTGTCCTTCAGTGCATTGCAAACTACGAACTTCACAGCAAACACAGTTTTCCTCCGCTCCCTCCCACCCACATTTCACCACCTCAGCTCTGATGGTGGTGCTTGCAGGATGTATCAGCGCTGTGCTCATGGGTTGCCTGTATTTCCCCCTTAAAATATTATTTTCCTTTTCCAGGTGCTGCTGGCTGCCTGCCTGTGTACAGTACATCCAAGTTTGTTTTTCCAGCAGCCACCACTGCTCTGGGAGCTCTCTCAGAGACTGAGATTCCCAAATCCAGGAAGAGTGAACACATAAGCTTGGGCAATATTTATAGGAGCTTCAGCTAGAAACAGGAGAGCCAAACGCTGACTATTTTGTTTTCGTGTTTTACTTTTGTATTGCTCAGTCAAAACAAGTTAATTTTAAATGGAATGTTTTCATTTTGGAGAAAAAAAAAAGAAACAAAAAAACGCCAAACAGAGTAGCTCTTTGTGAGGGGTTATTTTTAGTCTCACCAACCCAAAACGACTGACAGAGGAGAGTTCTGATTTCTGCTGTCTATAAACCCTTTAGGTTTAGACCTTGCAGTGTTATTTATTACCAAATAAACTTTTGTATTACTTTTGAAACCTCTCTAGTCAAGGATTTACTCCTGGATGAGCACTCACAATCACCCCATAACACAGGACAGCAGAAGCCAGTGCAGACAGAACCACATTGCTGAAGCATGAAATCCCACCCAGCAGCACGGAAAAGGCTCCTGCTAGGCAGAAGTCCCACGGGATTTTGGAATGGAGACTGTTCCTGAATTGCCATTCTGTGAGAGAGACGTGGTCAGTGTCAAAAATTATATTTATTTTAACCCTCTTAAAATTTGTTCTGTCAGGATGTGGCTGGACTGGATAGTTTAGTGCAGAGGTATTTGAGGGAACTCCTTTCCTCCTGACCTGTATACCAAAAATATCTTGTCCATACAGCTTCACCTTGAATAATTGGCCCAGGTATGCTTATTTGTAAGAAGAAAAAAAAGAAAAAAAACTCTCCCAAGACACAGATAGTAATAACATGAGAATAGAAACCTGTGTATTTCTACTTATGTTGTTTCTTTTTAGCAGACTTTGTATATTCTAAGGTGATGAAGACCATGGGGATGGATTTATATGGATGAGCTATCCCACAGAACTCTGAGAACTAACCCAGCCTTTTTACCTTGTGATCCTAAAACAGCACAAACCAGGTCAGCGTAAACTGGACTTAACTCTCCCTTGTGAGCTTCAGACCAGGTTGCTGAGATGTTGCTGACGTGGACACAGGAACAATCACTGAACTAATTACAGGCTGCAACACCAGGACTTAGGGGGAATTCGATGCCTTTTAATGAGTCGACTGAAAATGCCTTTGGTTTTGTTTCAGAACAATGTGAAACTCATAGTGTGGTTTGATTTCAACATGAGCACAGGTGAGTCTTGTTGGACTAGACCGAATTTTGGCCTGAGAGGTGCCATTGTTTTTGTTTTCCTAAGCCAAGTAAAGGCACAGTAGAAAAGCACGAACTATTTGTTTCTGTGACTGTAAATATTAAATCTTGGGCTCTGGCCTTTGCAAACTGAGCTGTGGGTTTGTGGTTTGGTGCGTTTGCAAATCTCAGGCCACACTAAGAAAAACCTGAGCAAACACAGGCTGAGGCTGCTGGCGTTGCTGGGAAGTCCTCAGATCCCTTTTCTCAGCTGGCTCCTTCCTTCCTCCTTCCCTTGCAAGGGCCTGAGTGTCCCAAAGTTTTATGTGCACGGGAGCAGTAGAAAGGGCAGGGAAGCTTTGAATGTGTGGAAGTCTTTATTGGAGTGTCAGTGGTTTAGTTTCAGAAGAAATCAGGGTGAGCAGAGAGCTGAACCTTCGGTGCTCCAAGTAATAGGGAGAGGGTGCATGATCAGAAGGATGTCCCTGCATTACTCTCACCCTCAAAACCAGAGTTCAGACAGTGCAGTTTAAAAACTGGAGAGAGGAATGACTGACCTGCTTCCTGAAATTCCCATCATCCATCTACGTGAGGAAAGAATGAGAGCTGGTTAAAGAAAATCTCCTGAGAAGTTGTTTTGTATTTTCCTGCTTGTATGGAACTGAGGGGAGAAGAACTTGTATCTTCATATATAGAAGTTAAAATAGTCATTTAAAACTACTGTTACACAAAAATAATCCTAGAATAAGTCAATAATCCTCAAATAATTCATACATTCAGAGAGCCAACATGACTTCAGGAAAGAGGCAAAGGGGAGAATAGAAAGGGGGAAACTGAGGTGGAAGATCATGAAGGGAAAGGAAACAACTGTGAGGAATTAAAGGTGAAGAAAAGGTCTGAGAAATAAAGGGTGCTAAGATAAAAAACTCTTCCCTTTGTTCTCATCCAGGATATGTGGCTGAATCACAAGATTCTTATGGCTTTTGAAAGTGCTGGATGCGACATAAACACCAGCACCTTCCCATGACAGTGAGCTTAGTTTGGGTCTCTCATTACTGTCTGTGAAGTAAACATGACCATAAAAAGGGGAAAGTTTATTTTATTCTGCTTCAATTCTTTTATTTCCACCCAAAGTAATTTTATTCTTTACACATTTCTTCCCATGCCAGTGGCCTTGCTTCCAACCTTTTGACTTTGGCAAGAAGCAGCTTCAGTCAATAAAAAAGGGCTCCAAGTGTCATGCACAATAAAGACTCGGGTACAGTTTTCCAAATGCCTGTAAAGAAAAATTTACTGAAGAGCAAGGAAAGAGCTCATATCTAGAAATCAAATCTCTCTGCTTGTAAAAGTCAGAGGTTAAATTCTTTAAAAAAAAACCCAAACACCTCTTACATGCATTTTTCAGGCATGCCCTGTCCTAGCTTAAATATTTGAGAGGAGGGAAGTCACTGGGATAGGCGAGAACATTTCCATAGGCATATGTTAGAAATCTGCAGCACAAAATTAAATTACTTCCCTCTTTTAAATGGCATTTCTAATTCTCACTTATCAAGTATTATGAGCTATTACACAACTTCTGAAAGGCAAAAGGAAAAGTAACAAAACAGCAACAAGAGACACATCCCAGTGTGTATTTATTTAACTTTGTAATTCAAGTCGGTCCAATTGTGCTGCAGGGTGTTTAGTTTATGCAATGCTGAAGTTTGAAAACTACGCCCAGAATTATTTTTGGGTCGTATTTTTAAGATATGTAACACAGGAATGATTGATTTATTTGTGTGTTTTGAGGTTTTGTATTCTGCTCAGCTTGTGCCTCAATTCTGATGCAGGCAGGCTTTAAAAAAAAAAAATCATATTAATAACAAAGAGAGAGGAATGCCTTTATCTAACTTCCATTTTCTATTGTAAAGATTAAATTTTAAAAGTAAGCATTGACTTTTATGTGGTCAAAATGGAAGTCTCTCTATTGACTTCCACAAGCTGAAGGAAAAGATCTGTGACTGCTTTTCCTAATTGCCCGAAGCAGATCCATAAAATAACTGCTCCTCTCAGGCCATGGATGGTTTCACATTCCCGTTAATTTTACTGTGTGAAGTTCTGGTCTGCAGAGAGATAGAGTTCATTATTTCATATTTAGTGACCACTTTAATGCATATGCTTAATTATACAGCTCCTGGTCTGAAGGAATGACGTATTTGGACGTTCACACACCATTTTCCTTTGCTGGGAATTGGGGACAAACCTCCACCACCTCTCCCAGAAGCACAGTGAGTATTGGCCGTATTGCAGGACTGGGTTTTTTGCTGAATGCCCAGCCACAGGAGGCTTTTCCTGCTGTGTCCCAGCACAATGAATATTTTGCTGTAAAGGGTGGCCTTTCAGCTGGGCCCTGCTAAGTCTGTTTATCTTCTTGTCTCATGACCTGCCAGTGAGGAGGTTTGCAAAAGAAACTGGGAAGGATCACAGCCGGGAAAGGTGACCTGAACTGGCCAAAGGGATTTTCCACACCACAGAACATCATGCCTGGGATATAAAGTGGGGAGGAGTTACCCAGAAGGGTGGCTGAGCTGGGTTGGGTCAGTGGGTGGTGAGCAATCGATCGTGTACCACTTGTTTTTCCCTTTTTATTATCATTCTTATTATAATTGACCATTATTACTGCATTTTATTTTATTTTCAGTTATTAAACTGTTCTTATCTCAACATACATACATTTTGATTCTCCTCCCCCTTCCCCCGGGGTGGGATGGAGAGAGAGAGGGGGCTGAGCGAGTGTCTGTGTGATGCTTCATTTCCAGCTGGGCTCAAAACCACCACACTAAGGCAGAAGTGGGGAAAGTGAGGTTGCTCCATCACCTTTTCCCCCTTTTCTACATGTGAGGAGGAGGGTTTTGGGAGGAGCTGGCCGGCCCTGCTGCCCACCAGCCCTTGGGGGTGCAGTGTCCAGTGCACAGCAAGCCCTCCATCTGCATCCCAACAAACAACTGTGGGGGCACAGGCTCCCCCAGAGCAGCTAGTGCTTCATGCCAGGCTCTGTTCCAAGGTCCCTCATGCCTCAGGGAATCACAGGCTCCATTTCACACCAGGGGCTGGAGAAGGGGCCGTGCAATAACCCGGAGCACACCTGGAGATGCCAAAGCGGGCCGGGACTTGCCCGATCGCCACGAGACCTTCCAGCCGTGCAAACCAAACCTGAGCACCCTGCATGTGTCTGAACTGTAAAACTATACCCTTGTTTCTTTGTTTTAGGCAATTTGCTGCCTGTCATTTGGACGAGAGCACGTTCTTGTGGCTTCAGGGAGCTTGCCCATTCGTTTTGTGGAATATAGAAGCAAATACTTCCCCAGTCAGCACTCCTCAAAAACTTAAATTGACTTCTTTGTCCCTTTCCCAGAGTTAATTCACAGTAAAATGGGATCTATCCTTCATCATTAACACGGATCATTTTGCTTCGCTGTTGTTGAATATCCCCAAAGACTGACACGCTCATTGCTGTGTTGTTTTATTCATGGTAAGACAGAGATGATTCCATAGTATCATTCCTCTAGATCAGATTTCAGATCACTAGATATATAGCTTCACTAAATGGATAACTGAGGATATATATCTGGATATGAGCAGCTGGATTAAGAAGTGTTACATCAAGGATTCTGCTTTCATAGACAACCAGAGAAATACCATAGGAAAGAAAAAAGGAAATGGTAAGAAAGCACCAGCCCTAGTCATGAATTTATTTCCATGATGAACATTTTGCATTCACATTTTAAGTTGTTGTTTCAGATTCTGAAAATTTGTTGCTTACCACCTGGAGAAATTTAGGTTGTTTGATATGGGAACTTAAGACTTATTTCATACTCCTATCATCTTTTTCCCTGTAAAATAAGGTTTATGAAACCCCCTAAGTGGTGAGGAGCAAATCTACCTATAGACTTTAGCTATACAAAGAAACAGAAATATATAGAGTAGGCTCTGACCCAAGAAATGATGCTTTTCTTTCTGAACTACCAAAATGCACCCTTTGACAAAACCCACGCTCTCAATCTAGTCCATCCAGATGGTGGCCCTGCAGCTCTTGTCAGTGGCAAGATGTTCTATTTATCTTTCCAACATTTATATCAGCATGTCCAGTGGAACCAAAGGAAAGAACCAAAAATCTTTCAGACTGGTCTGGAAGGTGTGGGTAAGACCACTGAAGGGCTGGGCTTCTGGTACCATCCTAAATAAATCCATGACTGAGAAATGCTACTGAGTAGCAGAGTTTGAGAGAGAAAAAAATATGGAATCTGGCTCTGTTTGCATCCTGTTAATTTATACTGATCTATCCAGTGGCAGAATGATGGATGTAATTTGGTTTTGACTCATGCCATTTTAGCCCCAGGGATAACAAAACAGAAATGCTTCTGTGTCTCAGGCAGGTTTACTTGGTTGTGCTATCAGCACTGTTTCCCTTCAGGCAAAAGAAATGTCAGTATTAAAAATAATTACAAGTGTAAAAGAAACTCCATGACCTAAATTAGTGGATGCACCATGTTATCTACAGGAGGAAGAACTGGGTGTGTTATGTGCTGTGCTCAAGGCTAACTAAATTCCTCAGCTTTAGATCCTTTGGCATTAATTACCTGTAATTATTCTTGTCCTTTCATTGAGATTTATGCTGGTCTGAGTCATCCTATAAAACCTAATTAAATCAGCTATTTCCTTTTCTCTTACTCCTGTTCGGTGATGAGTTTGTTCTCATTTTTTCATACTTGGATATTAATCTTCTCGATTTTTGTGAAGATGTCTGGAGAAGAGGGTGAAGGAATACACCTCACTGATTTCTGAGAGATTCTTTGCACTTATGTGACTAGATTTTCCAAAGCATTTACAGATCTTGTTTGATGGCTTTTGAAAATCTGGTTCTCACTATGATCCTGTCCCACTGCTCTCTTTCTTGCCATGATTTTTTCCCCCCCTATGTGTCTGTATATCTAAAAACACGTTTTACATCCTACCTATTGCGTAGTTAGAAGTCAAATGCACACATTTTCTGAGTCCCACAGAACTGATCCCACTTTAAATCGGTGTCAGTGAGGTCACAGCAAGGTCTGTGAGATCCTTGGCCTGAGTTTGTCGCTGCTCTTTTGAACTCCTCTTACACAACCCATGAAAATCGGGATGGAACAAGAACTCTTTTAGCCACAAACAGGGAAAAAACAGCCAACACTGATGTTTGGAATCCACAGCTTAGTCTTATTAAAAAGGTACAGGCAGACACAAAATGATAATGCCTTCAGGTGGGAATGTCAGAATGCCAATACTTGTCTCCTATATTAAAGTCCCCCTCATAATCATGAAATGCTTTGATAATTTTTAACTCACTCTCTTCCAACCTGTTAATTTGCACCTAAATTGAATAATCCCTCACACCAGAATTGAGTTGTGTGTGCTAATTGCTGATCCTGGCTTACAGGTGCTTTAGTTTGCCTCATTCCCGTATAATTTGCACCCACATCCACATGGCCACGTGCTTTTCCACCCCTCTTCTATGCATATGGAAAACATGTTTTAATTCCAGGAAACCCCTCAGCACGTGCAATTTTAGAATTTGTGAATTCTACCCAGAGGAGCAAGGGGGTGTGCAGAGCTGGGCTAAGGACACATCCATCCCGTGGAGCTACTGCAGCAGCATCAGGCACGTGGAATCCAACAGGAACAGGCAGTGAGTAGGTAAGTGGATTATTTAATAAAAAGCACTGTTTTGAGGAAGGAAGCAGGTAGTCTTCAATTTAAATGTATTTGCAACTCTGGTAGCTGGGTTATATGCACAGGTGGGGGAGCGAGAAACATTTAAGGGACTTTCTGATCGTTTCCCCAGCTAATGCCTCAGGAAAAGCAAAAGGAAATTAGAATCTTCTGTGTTCTTTAAAAGCTCCTCAGAGCTGTATTTTTGAACAGTATGAAAATGCATTCTTAATCCTCTTAATTGCTTTGAGTGTTGTCTGTGAAGTTAATTGGTGAGTAAATTATTTTAGCTGGAAATTGATGTCATGCAGCCAAACCAACAGATTGTAGGGGTAAACAACAGAATTCAATTCAAGCAAGCAGGAATAAGAGGTTTTACACTGCTCACGTATTTTGTATTAAAAGAAACTACCTGGTGGTGTACAGGAAGGGAGTGTGGATTTACAGAGGGCGATAAGCAAACGTCTGCTCCATATACTCCCAACCCTCCATACACTCCAAAGTCTGAACTGGTTCCAAAGTCCCAGTTCCTGTTTCATTTATCTCTTGCTCCTCAGTAGATGTGACTTGTCATGGGGTCTCTGCTGTTTCAGCAGGGATCACTCTCTCCCGTGAAGTGTCAGCATTGTTGACTACCAGACACAGGATATTAATACAAGGCTTCAGACATCACCTGCTCTTCAACACACCCTGATTTCTGTGAGCTGTGACGCAGCCCTGAGCTGTGTTTCATGCACACAAATGGATGAACAGTGAACATGCAGAGGGTCTGTTTTACCAGAGCCATCCTCCAAAATTCCCCGCCTTTTCCTTTTCTAAAAACCCCAAAACGTGCATTACAGTTGTTCTCCTTCTTGATGGTGGTTAACAGTGCTCCTCAAATCAAACACAGAGGGATGAGAGCCCTGCACTGTGAGCTCAGAGCTGAACTGGTGGAAATCAACATTCAGCAGATCAGCATCTGTTTACAGCAGCTAAAAATTGGGGGCAACACTGTAAACTGAACAGTGCATGCTGAATATTGAGGGAGTTTTCTGCAGATATTGGGGCTGGGGAGAACACAGAGCTGCTTTTGCAGTGCCAGCACTTAACTACTGCATTTGTTCTCGAGAGATTTGATTGACTGAGACAGTGGGGTGAGCTCAGCCCCCCGGTAGAATCTTGTAACACAATTTCTTGTGTAGCTGCCAACGTATAATCTTTTGGGTAATTATAGTTTAGGAGCATTTTACTTAAGGAAACTATAATTAGTGCTGTAATGTTTGAATAAGGCTTGAAGGCTTTATTCACAGCTAGTCACTGATGATCAGTACAACCTCCAGAAGTCACAGGGATCTGAAGCATCAATAGATTCGTTTTTCCTGGTTCATGTCCAAACAAGAAAAAAAAAAAAAAAAAGACAATATAATTCATGCTTTGACATTGATGGAAGAAGAAGGGGATGGAGGGAATTGCAAATATACTTCAGTGAGGTGTCCTGCTGTTGGATTGCCTAGAGGACAGAAAAAAGCTCATTCGTGTCCATTTAAGACTTCCTTTAATTGGCTCAGACCCTGACCTACAGGAAGGCCATCTTCCAAAACCAGGTGTGTGCATCTGCAGTTTTATCTCTGGGAAACCTTCCCTTTCCCAGCCTACTTCCTATATATTAAAAGGTGGACATATGTTATTATCTTAGACTACATTATTAGCTAGAGATCAAAAAAAAAAAATCTGCTTTTCAATGACACATTAGACGTGATTCATTGCATCAACTTTCAATTAACTTAAATTTAAGCTAAACCAACCTAAGCCTGTGCCAATCCCTCAGCTGCTTTGTAGAACAGATAAAAGGGCACAGGCACTTCCAGAGGGCTGTTTTGTCCATCTGTCTTTGAACCCAGTGACTGCAACCACCAGGTTATTTTGGAGGCCTACCTGTTATGTGCCAAAAACAAGAATTTAGTCCCAAAGCAGTTTTGACAAGTGGGAATACTGAGGGAAAATTGCAAGCAACAGATTTGAGGGCAAGGGCAAAGGGGGAAGGTTTCCTGAACACAGCTCCAAAGCTCAGCTGATGGTTGGGGTTAGATTTCTTTTACCCTGGCACCCTCACAAGACTTAAGCTATTTATTTCCCCTTGTCAGAAGGACACAGTGCACGTGTACTGTGGGTCCATGTTAACAAGACAAGTAACTGCTCCTGCAGCTGAAGTTATTGTAAAAACTCACTTTACCTTCCTTCCTACGTGCCAACACGTGAGCTGAAGGATTTAGGTTTTGTTTTCCCTGTCACACATGAAGGCAATCACTAAAGAAAGCGAGTTCTTCCTTCTGCCTTGGCATTTTGCAGTCTTTACCTTGCAAACAAAGCAAACTGAACCTGGGGCTTGGGAGGATGAGAAGTTCCCATAAAGAAAAGACGTTCCCAGAGGTACAGGAGTGGGTCAGGGATTTACTGATTTTATCACACTGCTCCTGCAGAAGCGAACCAGCTGCTTCAGAGGAAAGTACAGGAAGCCCTACAGAAGGCAATTATGAAATAACTTGCTGACAGGAAAGAATTCTTACTAGCCCCCATTAATTAGAGGTTATCTTATGTCCTGGAAGCATGAAGACTTACATCCTTTCCAAAAAGATTGCCATGCTATTTATCATTTTTGATCTCCTCTAGCTTGTAAACTGCATCCCAAACCATGTATTTCTTGATTCAAGTTAATGGCACAAAGTGAACAGTGTTTATTTCCAATGAAGACATAAACTCTTCTGTATAAATCATACTACATTTTTCATTATATCAAAAATTATTGCTGAAAGGATAACAAAACTGAGTCATCTGGCACTAAAAAATAAGCAGAGGTTTGAGGATTTCCCTCATAAATTCAGCAGAACATAATCACATTCTGCAACAATGAATTATAACAAACAAGATGAGTTTTCCTACTTTAAAAGCCTGCTATTAATTATTAACTGGACCGAGCTTCTCTCCAATTATTTGACCTTATGACAAACGTGTTTGGGAAATTTCCAACTCTATATTTATGCCTGTCCCTCTCTGCCATACGATGCTGGGACACACACTCAGGATTATGTCTGAAATGTGAACTGGATGACCATAGTCCTGAAGCTGGAGGCTGCAGACGTGTAACAGTGGTGAGAAACACCCAGCCAGTGTCCCTGACAGTGTTCAAATATAACTGCATCTCACCCAAGGCAATCAAAGCCTCGGTGTTCCTCCCACTGCCCAACACTGCTGATGCCTCTGCTGCCTGTTCCAGTGTTCAAAGCAGCACCACAGCCTACAAGACTGGTCATGGTGCAGCCCAAGACTCGGGTCATGCGGTTGGCTTTCAGCCACCAGCACTCCCAGTTGCATTCTGTGCTTGCCTTTGGCCATCCTGCTTTCAGGAAAAGGGGGTTTGGGGGCAAGGAAAGAGGTACAGGGCTAAACATGCTCCTCTGAATCTCCCTTTATCTGCCCCTGTTTCCAAGGAGGTTGTGTGGCAGTTGGTTTGTTCTCAGTTTTTGGCTGGTGTCGTGCAATCCCAGCGTACAATTCTTCTGGGATTGGGGTAGTCCTGGGGTGGAAGGAGCCCCTTGGCTCCCCTCTGCCTTGGCTAAGGAGCCACAGGCTAGATTTGTTTTCACTTAGGAGACCCTTTATATCAAAAAAAGGATCTGATCCAGTCTTGTACGCTTTGAAAGCTGTCAAAGTCTGAAAGCTGTCTGTGGCTCAAATCAAAGAGCCTCTTTACATCTCTCGTCATGTACGTCAGTGGCTGCCCTTTCAAAGTGTACAAACATCGCCTTTGTTCCTGTGACAGACACCGTCCTGCCCACACCTCTCAACGCTCCTGGTGTGGTTTCTGTGATTTTTTTTTTTTTTTTTTTTATAATTCCACTGGAACTTCCTGCCACATCTGTTACTAAACAGAAACCCAAAAGGAAATCAGCTTTCACCTGTCAACTGCCGTGCGTGTATGACCTCCCCTTTTTCCATCACTTTCCATTAGAGCCTTTCATCGTTTCAAGGGGTTTTTTTCACATTCACATTTTTTTCTCTCTGCTCCTCTGGGAAGTGCTATTTTCCTTTTTAACTGCAGCCCCTTTGTCATGTTTACTGCATCAACCCCACGCATAGCGCCGGCTCCTCTTTGTCCTCGGGCAGTGCGTCCTTTGGCCTTAGGCAGAGGTCTCCCCATCTGGGTTACTGTGGTGGCCTTCCTACAAGAAGGGTTGCCTTTGGCATCCACTGCTGCTCCCCAGCCCAGCTCAGCAGCTCTGTCTTTTGTGCAGCAGCTGTTGGGCTCACAGTGCTCCACCTTCCTGACCCGGCGCTACAAAAAAGCGCTGGCTCTGGAAAAAACAGATGGATGGAGTAGAGAGAGAGAGAGATGGGAGATTTTTTTTCATGTGACCCCGAAGACCCAGAATTCCAGGAGATTTGGCAGGTATCATATACTCTACAGCAAGAAAAATCCCTAAATTCATAGGCAGGGAATATCAGATGGAAGAAGCTTAAGCACGATTTAAGTGCATACTCAACGCAGTGGTTGTTCCAAATTTCACAGCTCAGATTTACATACTCCCCAAAACTTCCCAGTGTAACTGTAAGACTGTACTACTTGCGAGCATTAAAATGCACAGCACTTAAAAATAACCAGTGCAGCTACCACTGATACACAAAGAACTCAACAACAGCAAATGATCAGAGGTCAGCAGCTGAAGCTGATGAAGAGCAATACTTCTTGAAGATAGGAAGCATTCAAATTTGATTCTTCTCAAACTTACATCAGACTGCTGTCATTACTACCAGAGCTCAGTGAAGTAATTTCTAATGTCATCCACGCAGCATATTTTTGTATAAAATAAAAGTGCAAGAAAAAATCTCGCCCCACAGAACCTGATTCAAAATTGGTCGTTGCCTTCCGTAGGTGGGATGTTCCCCACAGAGTTCTCTCCTCTTTTGGCCTCCTCTGCAGTTTGGATTTTAATGAAGTACAGAGAAACTCAGCCAACAGCCACTTTACCTTCAGTATCAATAAGGGGTAGCCCAGTAGGAATCTGGAATTTTAAAGTTACTGGGGATAGAGAAGTTTCAGGGGGCCACCCTCAAACTGCTCACAACACCACCGGACTAGTATTTTAGAAACTCTCTTTGTTTTGGAGGTTTTTGAAAGCGTGTCTTCACTCTAAATGCACTGTTAGGTACTTTCCAAAGGAATATTTATGTTCATGACCTGACTTGGAAAGCAGTTCTGAGGCGCAGTGTTGGTTTCTGGCGAGGTCCTGCCTTGCTCGTTTCGGTTTCCATGAGGCACAAAGACCTCGTGGCTGCACAGGGCGATCCAGACCCTCATCTGGTGTTGGACACCTCCTGGCACGCTGTCCTGCCATCAGACCACATAGCCCCTTCAGTGGAAAACTCTGGATTTTTCTGCTTTGTTCAGTTTCTGGCCTGTGCAGCCCTGGGTTGTTATTACATTATGATAGTGCACGTAACCTGTATGTTGCTCCAGCTCTGCTTCTTTCTTTGTTGTTTTCTCTCTGGATAAAAACAGGTGTCTCTTTTTTTTTCCTTCATGTAAATAGCATCAAGATTTGGCCCAACTTTCATTGTCTTACCCAGAGGTTAGGGTATGTAGTATAATTCTCTGTATATCCGTACCCTAGTTACACATTTTAACGCTGGCATTTAACAGTGTCAGTGAGGAACTGTTTTGTGAGGACACAAAAAGGGATTTTGATTATTTTAGTAACCATTTCACTGCTTGCTTTCATCTGACCCTTATCAGCTTCCATCCAGAGAGTTTAGTCCTAGTGGTTAAATATATAAACATGCACTTATCTCTGTGTTCATACACATCCACACAAATAAACATTTCCAAATATTTCTGGGTGGTGGTGAGCTGCTGTCCCTGAGAAATGGATGTACAGACAGTATGGACCTTCACATGCTCATCAGAGGAAGTCGTGGCCAGCAGAACCTTTCATTTTAATATTTTGCAAACACCAATTACCTGTAGCTGGTCTTGTTTCATTTTTCTGCGTGTCATCAGTTCAGTGCACAAAACTAGATGAGCTGAAATGCTTGGGATCTATTTTTTTATAGATATTTCTCTCCCTAGACAAAGTGAAGTGTAAAGTGCCAAAGCCTGGAAAGAGCTTCTTGGGGCCTTCCCAGTGTCACAAACAGAAGTGCTGGTTGGGACTCAGAAATTAAAAAGGGACTTTCTGGCCTTCCAACCATCTTGTATCTGTGGATTCATGTCCACTCTGATGTACTGCAATGCTCCAAGGTGTTTATGCCTCCTTGATGTTAGAGCTTTAGTGCTAGGCATTACAGAACGCAAATCAGCACTTTTATCTACTCATAACGCCATGGGTTTGTATATCCAGGTCTCTGCCTTCCTCTCCCTTCAAACATGCAGAGAGATGAGCCCTTTGTGACACTCTCAGCTTCAGCAGGGTGGCTGGGGAGGAACTGCAACCCAGACCAATCCTGACTTACAACCAGGAGATACGCTCCTCCTCCCATCTACCATGAGTGGAAAAGCTCTAATGATCTATTCAAAAAATTAATTATCAAAAGGCAGCGGCAGCCACCGTGGGCTTTTACAAGCAGATTAATGTATAAGGATGTGCTGGACATAATCTGGGCACGTTTCCTCCCTGGAGGCCTCCTGGGAGGAGGTGGGGATTGTGTAGCTTTGGGGACTCCGTGGAGCAGATGATGTGCCAGGCAGCTTGGCAGGCTCAGGGCTGAGGCAATTTTGGGTTTGCAGGAGGGTTCCAAAGCAGGGGAAAGTTTGAAGCCTGAAAGCAACAGCCACATGCAGTTGAGAGGTCTCTGAGGTGAGGCAATAAATGATCAGTGGTTTCCATGAGCTCACCTTTTGACTTAGCTGCCCTATTTAGCCTCTGTGACTGTTTACATGGAGCCAGCCCTTAGAAACCTGCTCAATGTGAGGCAAGAAATGTGTGCCCTGAATAAAAACCTGTCTTTCATGTCTTTTAAAAATGTTTTTGAGGTTCTAACTGGACTTCCTCTCTGTTTTATCCAGTAAACTACACCTACAAAAGGTAAAGCCACCAGCCATGATGTCTAAAAAGGGAAGGATATTTATCCTTCCCCAGCTCTCACCATGCTTTTAAGAGATGTCACTTTACAATTAGACAGAGACTTATTCATTAAAAAGAATTCCCTAAGCAGTGAGCAAGAAGGATTAAAATTTTTTTCTATTTTTGCTAAAAATCCCAAGTATATATTTGGAATAGCCCCTACTCAAAATGTTGGTGGAATAAACTCTTAATCTGGATTTGCCAAGTTTCACATAGGTGCATTTACCAAATTTCAGCAGGGATGTACTGACTTACATATCTGAAGTCTGGCTCCTCAAAATGAAATGAAGATTTTCAACTGTCTAGCTATTTGGTTTCTGCCAGTGAAGTTTTCAAAGCACCTACATCCCTGCTCCTGCACAGAAACTGAGCCTTTACAGCGTTAACATTGGTTCCTATCTCAGCCATAGGCTGTGTTTGGCTTCAGAGGATTCCCTGCCTGCCAGTTCCAGGTATATTGGCTCAAAACTTGTCCATTTTTACAGAATTAAAAATGCTTCCTTTCATGTGCAGTCAGATATAAAAATAGGCCTGTTGAAAGCAGTTGGACACCACACTGTCATGCCAAGTGAAAATGCTGGCACTTTCCTCAGGAATGCAGTGACTCACGTCCCCAGGTAAGACAAGACCAAATAAATAATGACAACAACGAACCCATAAACAGATAAACTCCAAAGCAGTGCTTTAATACTTGTATTTAAGTTCTCTGCCCATGGGCCACTGATTAAAGTACTTACCTGCAAGGTAAAACCCCAGGAATAATTTTTTTTTTCCCTTTGGTTGAGATGACTCAGCCCTCACCTCCCCCAGATGTGCTCTAACCCCTAACCACTAACATTTACCTTTTTCTGAAGTGGGGAAATTCTCATGTTAAAGGTATTTCACTTTGAATGGAACAGCTAAATAGTACTTGGGCATCTGAGAGTATTAGCTGGTGTTTAGGGATATTAACCTTCCTCAGAGGGAGGTTGGCTGTCCCACACAGCACAGACCAGCAGGTAGGTCGCAGGTGTTGCCGGCAGAGGAAGGTGTTTTTCTATTTCTTGCCCTAGTATTTGATCCACAAGCTCCATCCTAGGCTTTTTAATTGACTGATTAAGAAAACCCACTTGGAAAAACGTTGGGAGTAAGTAAATGAGCTGCCCTAGGCAACTTGTGAGAAGAAGAGAGTTGGTTCTGGCTGCAGCAGCTGCAGGGGAACTGACCCCTCAATCCAAATGTCTGAGTGATACCTGCCTCATTTTCTTCCCCTGGATGATTCTTGAACTCTCTTGACAAATGAAAGGCTCCCCAGTTTACTTTCAGGCTCTCTAGTCAAATGTTGCTTCTGCTTTCATGCCTGGCTTCAGCTGTTATCTCAAATGAATGCCATGCTATGTTAAAATATTAAAGGTTGATCTAAAAATTAGATGTTAGAATGAGGAGCTTCTAACATTCTAGAATGAGAATCTTCCCGAGCACTTTTTTGCTTTGCCCAACAACCTGACTGACAATAATTGTCAATTATTTTGACCAACTCAGCCCTTTGATTACCTATTTTTCCTTAAGGATTTTAAACCACCCCCGTTCTTAACATGCTTTGTTCCTAAAGCCCTGTGGCAACCCCACAATATCACTGCCCTGGGCAGACTCCCGAGGGCAAAGCTGATCTAAAGGTTCTCTTTTTAACATGACTTTCCTGGCCTGAGCTCATACACCCGTTTGCTGATGTGAACAGCTGCTCTGCAAGTATCTTTGAGAGGAAGGTTAGTTCTGTATTTCAAAAGCTCACAAGTCAAGCTGCACTGAAAGGGCTCTTTAACCCCAGCCTCAAGCATCCTCAGAATATCATTAGGGAGATTAGCAAAGCCTTTAGCACCCCACTGGATTTCCTTATGTATGGAAAGGCCTGGCAGATCAAAGGAAACGTTCCTTCAGATAGCTTGTGACTTATCTTGTGCTTCCCCCTGCACCACTGACCTCTCCATCATCATATTTTCTTCCAGTAGGAATTGCTCTTAAGGACAACACTTTATCCTCCAAGATCCTTGTTTTGACCCTTCCAGCTTTCCCAGCAAAGAAACAACAAACCAAACACTCGACAGATAAAATGTGTGCAAATGAAGAAACTCTTTGCAGGTCGTACTTGCTGCTTGGTTCTGCTAATGAAGTGACTGAGAACTGGGGTAAAATCATGTTTATTCTTTACAGATTTGTCTTGTGCTTGGCAGAAACTCTTCGCAAACACTGAGGTCAGTGATATTTGACCTTCTTTGGCATTTTCCAACTAGGATGTGAATGACTAAAGAAGGCTAAGAGGTTAGTCCCTGTTCTGCAGTCTCCATGTGAGGGTGTGTAGGGACCTTTACACCCACACGGAGACCCCAGCTGAGTGTTTTCCAGCTGCAAGCCCACCCACATGGACTGACTGCAAGCAGAGGTGCCTGTTTCATAAGCATGCTTTTCATAAAACTATATTGTTCATCAGCCAATCATTAGGGTATTAATCACTTTATATTTAAATTTCCTTCAGGGGCTCATTATTTATTCTGTAGGTGCTGTTCTTGCACGTTGTAATATGAAATTCACTTTCATTTAATCAGCTTAAAATGTTCTCAGGTTTATTACTTACACTTAAATCTAAATTGAGATATATTTGCAATAACCAAGGAACATGGCCTTGTAAATAAGATATTTGACCTTTACCTTTTTCAAAATTACAGCTCTGGTAACCCCTGCCTCAGTGAGTCATCTGAAGAATTAAAAGTCAGGTACATAACTGTTACTCCAACATATCTATTTCAGTTAAGCATCAGCTGCTATTTCCATTCTAAATCCCATTTTCATGGCTATATAATTTGATGTTTTCAATTATATGGGGTTTAAGCTTCCCTTAGTACTCTTAACTTCACAAATAAGCATGGCAATTCCAAGTTAAATGACTGTGGTTCAAGAAGTGTCATTTAACAATAAAAGGATAAGATTTGTGTTCTGAGATTTGGGTACAAATGATGAAAAGGAACATGGTTTAGATCAGTTCAGTTTGGATTTAATGACTCTGGCATTTAACAGCATATTAAACTAAATATTTTGATACTTCCATTCCATTTATTTTTTAATTAACTTTCAAACACTGCACTCTTCCAACAGCTGGAAAGTGTATCATCTAACAGATATCATCTATCTCTCATTCTCAAATAAACAAGGCACGTAAATAACTCAGTTCTAATTAGCTAATTAAAATCAGTATCAGACAAAGAAAACATACAGTTTTCATGGGGGGATCCAGAATATTTTCAGTCAGAACCAGAGATTTTTTTTAAAAAATGGGAGCAATGTAATTCCAAACTCTGTCTCCTCTAACTCAGTGACAGCTGCCTTCTAACCCCAACAGACAATGTGTCCTTCATATTTTGCTGTCATGTAGATGCTAAATTTTTCAAAACTCCAGGGACATACAAAACTCTAGAAAGAAAGTCAGTCGTTAAACTCTGTAGTTTACAAGAAGATAAATCCCAGCTATTGGAGTCTACTGATCTAAGAGGATTTGTGCATAAGAAGGGGGAAAATGAGTTGTCATATGAGAACTTCATGTATTTGTCTCTGTGGTTCCCAGGGGCACAAATCAGAATTCAAGCTGATGTACCTGTGAGGTTGGTGCTTATAAAAGCAGATGAGATGATTATTAGACCACCTGAAAGCAGAACCTCTTATTTTTGCCTCGTGTGCTGACATGGGAATGCCACAGCACAAATCAGTCGGGTCAGGATTCCCAATCCAGGAGCCCCAGGTGAGCAGTGGGAGAGCTCACAAGTGTCTTCTGTGCAGGACCATCTACACATTTGTAATGTGAAGAAATTCTTATCCTCCCCCTTTACATGCCTAGTGGGGACTATAAAGCAAAGTAGCCAGGAATGAAGTGAATATTGCATTGGAAGGTAGCATCTCTGAGCTGATGCCAGCCTTCTCTCTCAGGCTTTCTCTCCAAAACACCATTATTGAAGATATCCCAGTCTATAAGAAGTTGAGAGATTGCTCTATACTGAGTTTTGGGAGGGAACATCAGCCCTGAGGATCAGGGAGTGCAGGACTTAGCACAGACCCACCTTCATCTGCCTGTGCTGAAGGCACAGAAGGGAAAGAAAAATAAATCTCTCTTTTCTCTTTATATCCTGATTCGATAAAAGCACTGTCAAAACCCGGGTAAACTTTGTAATATAAGGTTAATAAGTACACGACATATTTATGAAAAATCAATAGCACTAGACTGAGCACAGCTTTACCTAAAAATGCTGCCAGTGTTTGATTTTTTTTTTCACATAAATTTCTTTTTGTTTCAATTTTTTTCCCCCTGGAGGGTGCACTCACAAGTGCCTGGGCATGGCATGACATAGCTGATCCCAGCCAAACTGTAGCATCGTTGGCATGCAAGGCCAAGGTCTTCCTATAACAATGCCAATTTTTTCACCTGCTCTGCTGATGTATATTTGTAATCTCTTGCATCACTTTGGCTGCAGATACAGGGGAAAAACTAGAAAAAGTCGGTCTCTTGAATGCAATACCCATCCCTTTTCAGGCAGGACCTTAATGACCCAGGATCTTGGTATATTGTGGCAGGTTTTCTGCCTGGGGTGGAAGCAGAAGAGACTAAATCCCCTTTACTCAACTTTATTTGGTGCTGAGCCCCACCTTGGCAACCCAGGCTTCTCCTGGCTACAGGTGAGCAGAACAGTCCCTTCCTTATGTGCAGGGGATTCCTTCCAGGAATGCTGGATTCCTTCTGCATTCCTGTCTGGGATGGCTGTCCTGAGGGAGCTGAGGAGACTTCCTGCAGTGCTGCTCACTGCCATCGTGTTCTCCTACGAAGGGAAATCCCAAACCCGGGTTGGCTCCTTCCTTTTCCCTCCTGCCACCTTCATTCACCTCTCGCTGTTGCAGAGAGAAACTCCCAGGAGAGGCAGAGATCCGGCTGCACTGATGTATTTGGGGGGGTGGAGGGGGAAATTTCTGTCCTAAAAGGCTCCAGAGCTACTCCTGCACAGTCACTGGGAATTCCTCCAAAACCTGCAGTGCAGAGCAGGGAAGGAGAGGAGCGACGCTGGTGCAGAGCTGATGAGCCTTCCTCTGCAGTGGAGGGAAAAGAGCTGTGTGGTGGGCACCAATCACATCTCATTAGCATTCATAAACCTCATTTCCTGCCAGGAACAGCCACTCAGCACTGAGAAATCATAATTTCACAGTAGATTGCCGTGCAAGTTGAAATAAATCCCCGAGGCAGCGCACCACGTGCTCTGTCCTGAAGCATGGCAGGCAGCCCCCAGGAAGCCTGAAAAAGGAGATTCTGAACATTCTGCCTTAAGTGGTCTTTTTTATATGCATAAATGCCTCTTTTTAATCTGTGTTGATGCATATATGTATGTAAATGGGTGTATACGAGAAGCAGATAAGTGCCTGGGGAATATAATTCCCTGTGAATGATAGCTATTATTAGAAAGAAATATGAGACTCTATTTCACCCTGCACCATCTGTGTTAAAAAGCAGCTTTAAGGCTCTAGCAGCACTAAAAAAGCTGGCAGTGCACTTTTCTTATCTCTGCTGCCTGCAGAGAAAAAATTAGTAAAGGCTCCCCAATACTGAGCAACCGAATGAGTTTACCAGAAGTAACCATCAGTGACATACAATTCTGCTCTGGATTCTGTAAAGAAAAGGCTGCATAAATATCTGCCTTATCATTTATTGTACATCTTTCCCCGTGCACTTATTATATGGAAGTATTTTAACATACCCAGCATGGTCTTGCCATTGTATTTCCAACAGGATTTTGAGCAGATAAGTTATTTCCTTACTTGATGTCTATATTTTGCTGAGTCAAATCTTCGCACTCGATTGCTGTGAACTCCTAAAAGTTTGGCATTCTTAGGCTTTCACTTTTCATTTCTCTGCCAGACTCGGAAAACAAGCAGTAGTTTTCCCAAATAAATCTTTTCTACGAGGCATCTTTGTTCAGGGGGCTTTGCAAACATGGCTTGTAGGGCGAAACAACACAGGACTGAGTTTAAGGCATCAAAATCCACAATAAAATTAAATAGTTAGCTGGGAAGATGGATGCATTTCAGAAGATTTAAGAGTCAAGAATGCCTTCTGCCTGCACTGAAACTGGTAACACATGTTTTTCCTTCAAAGAACCAAACAGAAGAAAATACTCTCACAAAATAATCTGGTATTAGAAGGACTAGGTTCTGATTGTTATTGATGGGCCTGGGACCAGCCTGTCATACCACTGCGTGTTATTCTTCTAAGCCAGCATTAAATCACATATTCAGAGTCAAAGACCTCTCTCTTGGGCAGTTCTGTAGCTGGTATGATTTGTTGCCACTCTATAGATTGTTCACTTACTTAAATTCATTTACAACACTGCAGAGCTGATCTCACCAGGCTTGGTGTGCCCTAACTCATCTCTGTGGTGACTGTTTACTTTAAATCACAGTGAATAACACATCTTGGGATGCAACTGTGTCTGAGAGCTGAGGTTGGATGCGAACTTTAATTTTTATCATTCTGGTAGCAACAGCTACGAATTGTGGTGCTTTATTCTCACTGTAACTTTTTGTAACTTAGACCTGATTTTTGCTCATACAAGGGGCTTTTTCCAATCTACTTCTCCGTGATGCAATTCATGAAAAGGATATTGAGGGGTAAATCTTGCCGACACGAGCCTGTGAGCTGAAGGAGGGCACACAGACAGATCACCAAAGTGAAAATAGAGACTCGAGTCTGTGCTGCAGAAGTGGCAGGTGCATGGCAGGACCACAAAGGGAAAGTGCTCCGGGTGGGATCCGTGCCACAAACACAACGGCTGGACCAGCGAGGGCTGCAACGAGCTCATATTTACTTTAAGATTGTTTGTTTCTCTGCTTGAGCAGCTCCCTGGATTACTTTGACCCCAAGTGCTCCTTCCAAAGAGGCGTTTTTATCTGCAAACGCCACCTGCGCTGTGGAGCGCGTCGCGAGCCACCGCTGCCACCGGATTACCTCCTTATCATCCACGAGGGGAAAATCTGCCTGCCTGCCTGCCTGCCCAGCCAGCCCCTGGGCTGCCAGGCTCTGCAGATGGCAGGCACGTGTGTGCACAACATTCTCGCTTTACAGCTCTGATCAGGACAGTCAATAACACCAAGGCTGTCCCAGCTCTGCCCCTGTCCTGGTAACACATTGTCTCTTTTTAGCTGCTGGGTTATCTCTACCCCTGTAGTTTCCAGATGACGTTGCTTTTAAATATTTAAATATTTGCACTTCATTTTGGCATTATTAAGCAGTTGGCCCACCTACTGGATTTTCCTGGAGCCAATATTTTCTTGGTGTTATCTTCTGGTTTAATTTATTAGCTTCCCTCCTTAGGGAAGAGTTAGCTTTCATCTTGTCTTATCTGCTCTTGTGTTTGTAGAGAAAGTAACTTCTCCAACACAATTCCTTGTTTTCTGGTTCGGTGTGGGTAGATGGTAAACTCAGAGGTAAAATTACCACAAATCAAGCTGCTTTTTTTTTTTTTTTTTTTTTTTTTTTTTTTTTTTTTTTTTTTTTTTTTTTTTTTTTTTTTTTTTAAATTGTCCTAGGTCAGAATAGGAAAATGCTTGACCCTCTTTAGGGATAAAAATATGCAAAGCTCAGCCTCGTTTTCTTTGAATAGACTAACTCATATTTTCTCCCAAATATTTTCAAATATTTTTTTATCTCTTTTGGCTCTTGAAATACGGTTCCCATAGAAATGCAACTTCAGGCATTAAAAAATAAAAGCTTTGCCTGTTTCCTTATTTGTTCAAACACCCATTCAGGTGTCAAATAAAGAAGAGGGTTTTATTTTTTATTTCACTTTCTGTCCGGAGGAGGGGTCATACCTCCATGGAGGCTTCAACACGCAGCAATTTCCACAAGTTTCACGGCATAAAAATATAAGGAAAGGGATCAAAGGTCTGCCTGCCTCAGAGCACTCCCTCTGACAGCAAAGAGCAGGAACAGAGCGAGCACAGATGATTTCCCCACTCGAGCTCTCCCAGCCTCTGACTGCTCTCGGCTTCAGATGCGGTGCCCGTGATTTAATAACCCTCAGTGGATTTCCCTCCCATGAACTTGTCCAATTACCTCTTAAACCACCGCAAACCTTTAGCATCTACAGTACCATCCTTCATGACTTTACAGACCTTGTCGTCACCCTCATCAACTGCCTCCCTTCTGGGAAAGTCCTCCTTGGTTTGGTGTTTCCCCATGTGGGAGAGATTGTCACTTTTGCCATTCCTCAGATCCCTGTCAGCTTCATAAAGAAGCAGTGCCACAGGTGACCAGAACAGCAGATCATCTAGCAATCTTCCCAAGTGAATTGCTGTGTGCTGGAAACAGGAGATGTTATGATTACATTACACGGATATGATCGATTCGGAAAAATCCTCAAGCAACCTTTTATCAAGTTTCCTGGATCCTTCATGATATAATGATTAGACTGTGAATTTTGGACTTTAGATTGCCATCAGAGGAATGATACATTTTGGGATGTGCGGTGTTCAAAGCACTGAAAGTTCTAGAAAATTATTTTTCACAATGCAAGTGTTTAAAGAGCTTTTTGGTTATTGAACCCCATAGAGGAGTCATTTCCAGAGAATAATAAATATCTACTTTTTACTATAGTTCTGATAAGAGCTTGTAAAGAGTACCACCAGTATAACTGCATGCAGGAACAAGCAAATTATTTAAAGTATGAGTTGCCAGAGCAGATAATGGTTCTGTCTCTTTGACCATTCTGTAGAGATATGAAGAATCTGACTGCCCAAGTGCTCATTTACACGTCAGTGACCATTATTTACACAACCAAATGGTATTCTGATTGTCCTACTGAGGACTTTGAATATCATAATTATATTCTCAGGTTTTAAAGACAGAACTAAAATCAAATTAGCATTTTTTTGTGATCGGTTCCCTTTACACTAAACAGAGTAGAAAAATGGCTAAGCTGAGGTGCCTGGTCATGGTTAATTTTTTCGCTCTCATTCCATTTCTTTTTTTGCTGTCTGCAAGCAACATTTCCTGTTTAAAACGTAAACACAATAAAGAAAATAAAGTCAGGAGGAAGGAGACGTGTATATCTCTCTCTGTTTTGCATTGCCACAGTAAATGCAATGTGGTAGTCTCAGCATCCACAAAACTACATCAGTTTTGCTGTTGACAGCATGATCACTCTTTTTTTATGGGAGAAAAACAGGAGCTTTTCCCTGTGTTAAGAAGATCTCATTTTCTTAATCTCATTCCCTGGCTGGTACCAGACTCCCCAAATCGGGCATTTTTCTTTTCAAGCCATGCATGGATGTACATTCTGATTCCACCATTAAAACTTAATGGAAAAAAAATTTGACCTGACCGTGTCAGCACATTTTTATGAGTAAAACCCCAGAGTCTCTTATTGGAACTCCTGGTAGCTTAGGAGTTTATATGCAGCTTTGGTAAGGGCTTTTATTTAAGTGAATGTGCTTTAAAACAGCATTTGTCAGAATTCTATATTATTACATTTTTCCAATTCTGTTGATTTATATGTAATCTTCTCATTTCCTCCCTCTGGCCTGTAAAAATGATCCTCACTGCTGTGCTGTTCACACAGCAAAAACTGGCCAACTTTGCTTCAAATGGCTGTTTGAGTGACTCTGTCCCGAGAGTGTCCACACGCCAAAAATTCTCTCAGCAATTATTTCTGTCTCCTAAATCTTCTTTGCCTCCTTTTTCCACCCCATGGAACCTCTTTCTTGACCTATATCTGTGCCCTGTTTTAACAGTTTCTTTCTATGCTGTGGTTGCTCTCAGCCTTGTGTGTATTTTCTTCTGTATAAAAACTTGCAGGTAATAAATGCATTAAATGTTCAAATTACTCCAGCACCAAGAACCAGACTCATTCAGTTTTCCTGCTTCTCTCATCTTGGGCAATAACAGCCATGGGTCAAACTCATGTTATGCACACAGGGTACCTTCTTTTTACTGAGAAAAGCTCTAAAATACAGTTTTCTGATCCTTAAATGGAAGTGCGTTTTCATGTTAAAATTAAAATTCTGCAGCTTATTTAAACCCATTTTTTCAAAGGTACTTTTTTCCCCCCCAACTTTAACCCTTCAAGTTTTAAATTTCTTGTTTAAGTTAGTTAGTTATAATCATAGAATCACAGAATGGTTTGGGTTGGAAGGGATCTTAAAAATCAACATCCAGTTTCAACATCTCTGCCATGGGAAGGGTAACCTTACAAAAGATATTCATATATTTTATAAAGACTTGTCGTTTCATTGCACTTTTCCATATTATATTTCAAAATAGTTCCTATTATATTATATTAATATTATATTATATTATATTATATTATATATATTCCATTATATCTATATTATATTTCAAAGCAGTTCCCAAAAAACAGTAGCAAGTTAGTTAAAAACCATAACTCCTCCGAGCACGTTAAAACATTAAGATCAATTTTTAAAATAACTGGCCTTTTCTCCTTTTTTTTTTTTTTTTTTTTTTTTTTTTCCCTGCAGGTCTGTTTATTACATTTATTACCATAAATTAAATTTGCTGGATCTTCATGCATTTCCAGTTCCCATATTTATTTATTTGAATATTTTCATTCTGGTTCTTTTGCAAGACCAGGTATCCACAGTCCCCAGAGAGCATCTGTCCGAGCCCATGGGTAATAGAACTTTATTTACACGGCTCTAAGATTCTCTGACGATCTGTTCCTCCAAGATAACTTCTTATTAACTGGGTGTGGTGTGGCTTGTCTGTGCCCAATGGCTCTATTTGTCACTTTGCAGCCCGACTGAAAAAAGGTCCTAGAACCTCTTAATGAACACTTTGTCTGGGCTTCCTGTCTCCTCTGTCACAGAATGACTGATTACTAATTTCCAGCTATGAATAATTTACATTACATCCCACTTCTTAACCCCAAGGGTATTTCCTTGAATTTATGTGCTTTGGATTTCTGCAGACACCTTCATGTTCCTGCAAGGGCTTCACTGAACACCTGCCTGAAATAAACAGCAACTTTCGAAGCAAATATTGTTAAATATTTTACATTGGTCATTGAAACAGAGAAATTTATCTCTGAGTGCTCTGCTAAATCTAACGTGTCAGATTGTTCTTTTTCTTATATAGGACTCTAAAAAGTTCTCCCAAGAAGCTGCCCAGCTGCACTTCCACACACACACACTAGTTCCTGCCTAATCCTCTAGACTTCCCCCAAACCCTCTTTGCAGAGTCTGGGTTATGATTATTGCAAGAGATGCTCTGGCTGCTACCAGCCGACCTGCTAACTTCATTATGCTTTTTATCACAATCATTCCTGGTGATCTGGGCTGACTGGGAGCGCCCAAGGAGATGTTTTTTCCCAAACATGTAATTATTCTCCGTTTGCCACTTCAATTGCCAGGACTAAACCCCTGGCCGGTCTCTTGATTAGTTGGAATTAGAGCCCGTGGCTCTGTGCTGTTGATCCCTCTTCCCTGCCTGACCTAAATTCCATTGTACACCTGCCATTGTGCATTTGCTTAAATCTGGAACAAATCCTGGGACTTGATGTACTGCCAGTCTCAGGTTTTTAATTTGGGGAGCTGACTGGGGAGGGTAATTTGCCTCTGCACCAGCTTGTGGAGCTGCCACAGAGAGTTCCCTGCGCTTTCCTCGGAGCCAACAAAGCTCCCTGGGACGGAGGGTGCAGCCTTTGCCCCTCACTCCTCACGTGTGCAACCCTCAAAGCTGCTTCCAGCAGGGCTGCTCGGGGGGTTCCCACCCAGAACCCCCCCGGCAGGAAGGTCTGAGTGCATAAAAAGGAGCACAGATGGCAGAGAGAAGCTGTGGGTTAATAAAAAATAATTAAATAATAATAATTAAAAAAAAAAAAAGAACAAACACCTTCTGTAGAAATCATGTTTAAAAGAGACCAGTGTAGTTCAAAGTAAAAAGAAGTCTGTTGAGATACACTGGAAGGGATTTGTATCCCCATTAAGACTTTTTTTTTTTTTTCCTAATACATGAAGTGTTCCATATTTTACTCCTACAAAAAATAACCTAACCATCATTCTATAACATACAAATAATAGCATAAGCATTAATCTATAATTGAAGCTAGGAAGGAGGGAGCCACAGCTCTTGCCACCTTCAGGTGAAGCTGTAGAATTAATATTTTTTACTTTTATAACTAACTCTAACTGATCTATCCTTAGGGAAGTTGGTCAGAAATCTGACATACCCAAAAAATTAGTGATCACAAGAACATTTTGGCCCAAAGAACTTGGTCACAGCCATCACTGGAACTCAGCTGGAAAGGTCCACAGTGCACACCAGTCCAATCCAGGATTGCATTGACACTGTTGTCCTCTAAAACAGGATTTTTTGGCGTGTCCTTGTAGTGATCATCTGAGATGTCTAGAATTTAGAGACTTCTTCTATTCTTGGAATACCTTAAACCCTTTCTAATTTTCCTTTTCTGGTGAGAAATATCCAGATTATCTCCAAGGTGAGATTTTATTTTAATGAAAAAAATATTATTTTAAATGTTAAGAGATGTTAAAATATTATTTTAAAGATAAGAAATATATAAATAAAAATAATAGATGTAAATAGTATATAAATAAAATATATAAATATAAAACTAAATTTTTATAAAATTATATATAAATATATAGATATATTTTACATCTATTTATATGTAGATATTATATATAATATAGAATATATTATATATAAATATATAATGGATAAAAATTATATATAAATATATAAATTTTTATATTACTATATAAAAATATATATAAATATATAAAACAAATAAATAAATTATATAAATATATAAAATAAAAATGTAAATAAATATAAATAAAAATAAATAAATATTTAAAAATTTATTTTAATAAAATCTACTGAAAGGTACAATTAAAATCAGAACACTGTGAAGTTTTTCCAAGCAATTTTCCAAGTTTTGGTTAATTCCAGTATCACGTAAATAACAACAGTTCTTCCATTTGAGACTGTATTTCTCAGAGCAACATAACACGATCCTGCTGATGGTTGTTGGAAGAGTTTGGTGATGCCCACGTGTCCCTTTTCCCACAGCAGGACTCGGGAGCAGCTTCATGGCTTACAGGCAAAGCTCTACCACAAGCTGCATTTTAGACCTCCACAATCAGCCATGAAGCACTTAGGGCAAAATCTGCATGAGGGGAAGGAATATGCTGGGGTTTGCAAAGGAAGGTGAGGAGCCAGCTGGTGCCTACAGCCCTGCATCTTCCTCTGGACGTCCCAGAAAAGCAGATTCCTCTTGGAGGAATCCCCACAAGGAGAAGTGGGGCCTCCAGTCAAGTCTTCCCAGCCAAGTGCCCAGCTCCTCTGGGGCCTTTCAGCGCTGGGGCCTTGGAGACAACCAGAAAAAAATCAATTACTGAATCCATGCCAAGTGGGAGGACAAGACAAAGAGCCTTCCAAGAGCACAAAAAACTATGATGGGACAGGAAAAAAATAAACGAGGAGGATGATTGTCTTATTTCATCCTGGAGTGGGGCTCGGATGAAACAAATGGTTGATGAGATTTTGCTTTCCAAGTGGGAGCACGGGAGAGAGCGAGAGATTGCAAAAGAAAAAGCATTTATGCATTGAATATCTGCAGTGAGCACTTTCAGTTCTGCTGGAAACTCCAGAGTTTCCAAAGCATCTTGCAGCAGACTGCAGAAATGCCTAAGAAAGAGTAAAGGTGTCTTGGATCAGGCAGCACCCAATATGTTTATGCAGCCTTGATGGGAAGGGACATGTTTATTCAAGCTGCTGGCCAAAAGTGTATGTGCTGGAGGCTGTTAAGGAAAGGGAAAGAATTTATTATTTGTAACAGCACTGGGTTATATGTATAAGGAAACCCACCTAAGAAAAATGGATTCTAAGAAATATCAAGCTGGGCTTTCACGAACTGGAGAAGGAATAAGGGAGAGGAAAAACAGGGTGGGGGACAAGAAAATACTTTTAGTTGGACTTTTACTTCATGGAGACTCAACAGTGACTCAGTGTGAGCCATCAGTTGGGCACTGCAGCACTTTGTGCTCCACAGAGGTGACACAGTCCCACCCTCCCTCTCTTCCCAACACTACCAGTTCCTCCATCCTTAAAAGTCTGTCCTGTTGTGCAGCAGGGATCAGAAATCCAGCCTAGCTGAACACCAAGTATTTTTGTCTTATGGATTTGATTTTACCCAGGTGGATTCCCTGAAACAACGAACAGCAAGCTTGAAGGTATTATAGAAAATAATATCTATTTTATTCCATTCCTCTGATGGAATAATATCTATATTATGCCATTTCTCTAAGCATGTGGCACCTCATCATTAAGTCCAAAAGATATATAAGTGAAAACTCCCTGATCATGCATGTTTGAAAAGTTGCAGAGCAATCCTGCTGGATTCTGCAGTGACCCTAAAAAGCCACATTTTTTTAGCCAGAGCCTCCTTGCTCTAAAGCCTGGAGCTGTATCTCTGTGCTAGACTGAGTTGTATTTCACTGTTGAAGTGTAACCCATGTGCAAGGGCCTCATATAATCTGCCTCAAGGAATTATTACTGCACTTAAAGCAAATTGCTTTGCAAGCGCTGGGTTTTCGTTTTGCAATAAATCCAGAGTTTCTTTGTCTTGCTTTATTTTGTCTCAGTGCACAACATCCACTCACTGGCTTTTCTTCCCCAGATATTTGAATAATTATCGTTTTCAAAGCAAGAGGTTTTGTTTGGTAAAGTGTAAATGTACTTGCATGAATTTGCTTACCTCAAAATAGAGACAGAGAAAGGGTCATGAGACAGCAAAGGGAAAATGAAGGGGGCAGATTGAAAGAGGACAAAAAAAAAAGAGAAAATAGAAGTTTTCCCTGTTCGAGTCACTGCAGCTCCTCAACTCACATTTGTGATGTTTACAAGGGAGCTCAGGATGCTGGTTCTCCAGCAGTACTTGGGAAGATCCAGTTGTGGGGCAGATGATTTTGGGGACACCCAGCCTGCCTCCCTCTGTCTCCCTCACTTGGCCACAGGCAAGCACAGAGGCAGAGTCTTGCAGAGTCAGCTGAGTCTGTTCTATTTTTCAATTAAGTGTGTAAATCCCCTCGGGTATTGTTTTAACATAAAGAAAAAAAATCAGGTTTTGAACAGGAGCATTTATGCCATTTTCTTGTCAAGCCAAACAAGAAGGTGGTGAGTGGGGTGAAGAAAATTAACTCCATCCCAGCCAAAACCAGGCCAGGCTTTGCATATTTTTCTTTTGCCCTTTTTCTAGGAATTCTCTCACAGGGTGATCCTAAACTATTTGCCCCTATCCCAGGGACTGGATCCCTACCAGGTCCATGGGAAAGCCACAGTCATGCTGGGAAAAGAGCTTTGGTTGCTCTTCATTGATGGAGGTTGTAAATGGCTATTCAGCAGGTACCAGCCACGTGAAGAAGAGAGGATTTTGATGCAGGCTGTGTCCAGATGTGAAGTTGTGGTGTGGGGAAGATGCTGCTTCACACAGCAGTTTGCACTTTATCATGGGAAAGCTGAATTCTTCGGGGGGGTTTTCTTAGGCAAACAAAATATTGCTGTGCTATTCTTAAACCAGCAGTTCCTCCCACTGGAAAAGCCCAGGCACCTCAGCTTTAATTCTTATGATCTAACTCTTGGCTTCCCTTCTCCCTCTCCTGATACTGTGACTCAGGAAAAAACAAAAATTACAGTAAAATCTTCAAAATATTTAATGGAGTCGATCTTGGAAGTTTTACAGGCAGAGATCTTGGGATCTCTTTACCCTGTAGCTTCACTGAAATACTTTGCAACTGAAGTAATTTAAAAAGAAACCTAAGAAAGGATTTAGTTTCCCATGATTTAAGCTTAATTTTAAAGAACACTTAGCAACTATTAGCTCCGTGCTTTGTGTAAATGCAGTTGCCAATATAATTTAATCTGTATCTGCATTACCTTGCACTTGCCATCTGTTCCTTGAATGGAACCTCTGTACTGGATTATGTTTAACATTCAATTAATGAAGAAAAACGGATCTGTAATTACATTTGCTCGTAAACTGCTGTCTCAGCTCTATCTTTAGTGTCATTTACAGCAGGTGGGGAATGGCAAGGGATTTGGTGAGGGTGGCTCAGCACACAAAGTGGGTCGTGGTTGGGCCCTCTGGAAGGTCACTCTCTGAACCTGTCAGGGTTATCTAAGTGCTCTGCTGGGGTAAGCTGGTTTTATTTCCAACCTCAGGAAAATTCAGTAGAACAGGGCATTTTGGAATATGGAACGTTTGCCCTGGGAAGGACAAACATACTTGAAGGTCAGTATTTTCAGGTCACGCATTTATTACAATTTTTCAGTTTGAAATAGATGCCTTAGGAAGGTTTTGGCAAAGCAAGTGCTAAGGATTGGGTGTTTAAATGTCATTGTTGATGTGTCATCTGACAACCCAAGCCATTTGTGTCGAATGGGACACCCCAAACTCCCGAGCCCCGAAGCTGTGGCTGCTTCCATGGAATTCTACCTTAGGAGTGCAGTCCCCAGGGCACAGAGATGAGAGTCCCATGCAGACTAACCTGTCACACCGAGGAGGAAAAGCCTGGTTCCCACATCGTTTGGAAATGTCTTCCGTGCCTCCTGGAGAACACACAAACAAAGAGAGAGTAAAAATATACAAAAGAATCTTCCAAGAAAACGCTGCCATGAAAGAAAACGACGAAGAATTTCCTTTGTTTGGAACAGTAAACACAAAGAAAATCTCTACAAACAAACTTCTCTGAGTAACCAGATGAGTTAAGTTCACAGTGCAGGTCACGAGGTCCTGAAGCACCACTTCCATTTTGGGAGGAAATAATTACTGGAAGAGATTCCTCATAACCCCTGTGTTGTGTTTGACAGTGTGGCCAGGTCTCCAGCTGACTGCAGGGCTAACACACACCACCATTGCATTTTCTTGTTGTAGTTTCTTCAGGAGAAAACAAGCTCGATATAGAAAGCTGTGGCTCTCCAGGAGGGGACAGGAAATCTCTGTTATTTTGGATATTGCTCCTGCTACATGGACACTGCCACCTCCAGGTCAGTCAATTTGTTGTAGCAGGATCTAGAAAAAAAAAACAACAAAACCCAAAAAAACCTCTAGTTTTCTCTCAGCCTTTTATCTGTGATAAGTAGAGTTGATAATGATATGAAGGAGGTATGTGAAAAGGCTCCTAGAAAAACACCAGCACTGCTGCAGTGCCCATGCCAGGGGTGCAGGCTGGCTGCTCTGGGGATGAGCACATCTATTAACTTGCAGAGGAGATTTCCCCCTTAAAATACCTGCAGAGAAAGGTATCCTGCATTTACTGGTGTAGCTGAAAAATGTAAAAATGACATTTAAACAACAAATTTAACAAAAAAGTCACAAGAAGTGTCTTTCAGTGCCTCCCGTGCAAAACCTGTGAGCATTTTCTGTATGGAGGGGTCTGAACAATTATTTGATTTCTTTGCAGATTTAATTGGAAGTGGTTTGCTTTTTCCAGCCATTTCTTTGAATCCCATGGCTGTGACCATGTTGGTGTCCTACCCATTTATTCTTTAAGGCTGGTATTTCACTATGGCACTCTGAAACAGAAGCTCCAAATCCAGGGAGTACGTGGCAAATGTCAAAAGAGGCAATTAATCTGCTAAAAATGCCCAGAACTGCTTCTTTTAATTTCCCTCCCACACTTTTGGGGTTTTTTTTAAAAGTCATTTAGGGAAGGTCCAAACCCCAACACTATTAATGGGGACATGGAAAAAAAAAATGAACCTGGAGGTTTTCAAACCTTCATGTTTTACTATACAAAATGAAATGTTTGCTTATTTACCTTCTCACCTGCTTGGTTTTTATTTGCTTGGTTTTTAAACTTCTTTAAAATCACAATTTTCACTGTGTTCTTCCCCCTGGGTTTCCATGGGAGGAACTGGTACCAAAGGCAACGCTGAGCACTGAGAGGTGGAAATAATAAACTACATAAAAAGTGCTTTAGAAACAGTTTCCAACGCTCAGCTTCAAACCCTGGGCCTGCCAGCCAAGAACATGGGTGCTTTTTGAACTCAGTGGAAATATCCAGTTTTAACAGATGAAATAAATGGAACTAAGCATGTAATAAGGGTACTATTCAGCATAAAGGCAGCAGAGATGGTCCAATAAAGATTACCTAATGAGCATCAGCTTGGCCTGCTCTAAAAACAAACAGCTCCCAACATCCTGCAGGAGCAACAGGCCCTCAACAAATGCCCAAAACCCAAACATCAGTCTCCAGTGTAGAAAATTTAATCTTTTACTTACTAGCAATGATGCTACTAGGTGCTCCTGGCCTGAATGTCGAGAAATCATCATACAGCCTAGTTTTTTATTGTCCTGGAAGCAAGTGAAGACAGCCACGAGAGTACTTCCAGATGTTAAAGGAACCAGCCACATTTCACAGATCCAGGGTTTTCTTTCTGAGGCCATTTATAGAACTTTGGAAAGAGCACAGGGTATCATGTTATTAAATGCTAGGGAGGAATATTTTATTTTTGCAGCAAATGAAAGACATGACTTAGGGTTTGTTTGTTGTTTTTTTTTTTTTTTTGCAATCACTATTAACATCTGTATTCCAGAAAAGGAATTAGCTCTAGGGTACCTATAGCTAAATAAGTCCTTACCATTATATTGCTGGGTTTGTACCCAAGAATGTGTCCTTGGATATAAAAAGGCATCCAAACATTCAGCTGGGGCTGATGCTATTGAGAAGTTCACAGAATTTATGTCTGTTTAGGCTGCCATGTTCAGTGCAACAAACTTTGAGGTGTTTTAAGTATTAACTGCCAAACAGGCAACATTAAAGAATTCAAGAATGACTTCTCTGAAGCATTTCAGAGAAGGGATGTCTCTGTGCATTTGTGGGGAAACACACTGAGATCTCACCACCAGCCCAGGGCAGTAGCCAGCATGTTTTGTTGTGATGATTTGTACATCAAAACAGCGTTTCTGTCTCACACAGAATGGAGTAACACACAAATGGTAAAAGGGAGAGAGGAGTATTAGGAGTAGCCAGCCATTAAAATAGGAGCATCCCCATTTAATGTGAAGATGAATTAATTCCTTTACTCCAACTGGAGCTGGATTTAGCTTGATGAGAACTGGAAAGGATGACTGGCGTATTTAACAATTAACGTGGTCTGCATTTCGCATTAACGGGCTGTCAATAAGCCAAGTCATCTTGGTAGCCTGGAGCCTGCCTGGGTCTGACAAACCTCTATCTTTTATGCAAACATTAACTCACTCCTGGCACGCACTGCTCTTGCAAATACTACCCTGGCACAGGTTAGAGGAACGTGAGGGAGATTTAGCATATCAAGTTCTACTAAAATCTGTAGGTGTGCAGGCAATGAACTTGCCAAAGGCAACAAACCAGGGAAAACACAGAAACAACCCCTCATGTGCTTAGTTCCACAGCACCACAGTCCCACTGTGGGGCAAAGAACTCCCGTGGCAACCAGGAAGCCACCAGGAGCTGCAGTGATCCCCCTGTGAGATGGAGCACGGTTATGCAAAGCAGGTTCTGCTTCAGGGAGCTGGTGCCTTTATAATAAAGGCATCTACAGATCCTGATCTCTAAATTATTCTTGTCAGGTGGTGAAAGCAGCTGCATTGTTTATGCACCTCTTGGTTCTGCTGCGCAGGAGCAAACAGGTTGGTGCAGGTGTTTACAATGAGGTCAGTAAATCGTGCTTTTCAAAGCAGCAGGTTGGAGATGCATCTGAATCTGAGCTTTAGTTCCCTTCTTTTCCTCTCTTTTACCCCCCAAAAATATAACCTTCTGCCCTCCCATCTGGGTACAAGTCCAACCTTACAACTTCTACACTTGCACTGCCTTCATGGAAGAGACAAAAGCCCCTCCTGAAACTTCACATAATTTGTGACCTTTTGGAAGCTCTAAACCAAAGCAGAACACAGGGATGGGAATCTACCCTCCTGGTTATTAATAACTCTGCAACAAAAAATATTAAATTGTGCTGAAGAAAAATAATAACACCTGTTCTTACCTTCCAGATGCTTGAAACAACATCATTGCTGCTGAGCTTCAGGGATTCAGGGAGGGAATTGTTTTTGCCTGATGCAGTCAGATACAGAGTCTTTGGGGATTCCAAAAACTGCACAAAAACATGGAGGGGAGAGGAAATAAATAACTTTTAAGGAAATAAAATCAGACAGACCATCTTTATCCTTTTCCACTCAAACAAGAGAGCATACATGCGAGCCCAGTTCTTTTGTTTTTTTTTTTTTTTTACATAGAATATTATTAACAGAGGTGATTTTTCAGCCAAGTATTAATCTTGTTTTAAGAAGCAGAAATCAACATGATTTATGGGATAGAGCCCATGGTCCTTTAGTGTATATTTTCTGACATGTAAAAGGGCAGCTGTTGCTGGGAAGGGCACTGCAAACCTTCTCAAAAGATGCAAAGTCCAGCCATTCATATTGATTATAACAAAAGGAATGTTATCACCTGCTTTTATCCTCTTCACCTGCAAGAGTGGCATCTGATCAGTAAATATATCAACAGTCTCTGCACTGGCAGAGTTTTACCTAATGTGGGTGAAATCCTTCAGCTGAGACACAAGAACCCTTTCTGAATGGGAAAGTTTACTTTCTCATCAGAGCGGTGGGAATTTGGCATCCTGCTCTCTTAAACAGTATGAAAAATATAAATCTACCAGCACCCAAATATTTCACATGATGGAAAGCCTTTGAGATCACAGCAGCAGGTGAAGCAGATGGACTATCATTGCAACCAGTGGGTACAAAAATCTTGCATTTATACAGGAGAAGTTTTACATCACGAAGTGGTGCCCAGAGAAAGGCTGTTTGCTTTCCTCCTGCAAAGAAGGGAAAATAGCTCTGGAATTAAATAGATAGCCTTAGGCTTCTTGCCACAGTAAATCTCTCCTAAATCCTTTCACCCCACTCCAAGGGTGGGAGTGGGAGGTGCAGGACACGGCAGGGTTAGCCAAGACTTCCACTGCTCCCGAGAGATCTGGGATTGCTACAGCTGCTAAAACGAGGAGTAGGATTTATGCTGCATGTTTGGAATAGCACTTGTGTTAAGTAACATATACTACCCAAATTGTAAATTTTTTTTTTCTCTCGTGTATATGGCATGGCTCTACCATTTCTGGAGTAAGGAAAAAAAAAACAACCACACTTTGAGCTGTTTAAGATGAATTCACCTAAAATTTCTGCATCCTGTCTATGATGCTGTTCCACTGAATTTACAGACTTAGTTGTGTCTGAGGATCCTGGCTGATTTTTTGTTTACCCTTTTGATAAAAATACCAGGCACTTCCTAAAGTTCCACTGCATCAAGAAAGGAATCAATGGGAATTTGCTTGATTGACACCAGCTGTGAATTCACCCAGGAATTGCAGTGGAAAAAATAATCTCAGCATTGAAATTGATCTCTGTATTATTCAGGTAGATAGATAGATAGATAGATAGATAGATAGATAGATAGATAGATAGATAGATAGATAGATAGATAGAGTAACATGATGTCCTGTTGCTATTTACAGGTGACTTCAAAGGCAAAAAGTCCCTTCTGTCCCTCCAAGAAAAGCCACATGCAGTCAGCTGGTATGTTCCCCCTAGAAATGTTTTTAGAATAATGGATTAGGTGATGCAGAATCCACAGGTGAATTCAAGTTATAAAGTCGTAGCCATCTTTATGTTAAGTCAGGTTATTTATATCAAGTTTAATATAGCCCCGGTTTCAATCACTGTTATTTTAACGTATTTATTTAAAAATTAAAGCATGCCTTTGTTGCCTGCCAGCTGTATCACAGCCACATCAGTTATCGTGCAAGAGATCAGTCATTTAAATTCAGCGCATGACAAAGTGTAGGGAAAAAGAAATATTCCCACAAATGCAAACATTATGATGAGGAAAGCGCTTTACATGTTGTAAGCCACGAAGTCAGCTGGCTGTTTTTAACTGAGACACTCACTTCTCTCTACCATGTTTATAAATAGCATTATGAAGGGTGTTTTATGTGCCCTAAACTACCCCAAGAACATAATTTTAATATTCCATGATTCATATGTTTGCGTATGGTGAGAGAATATAATATTAACCTCCAGATTTGGAAGCCTCTAAACCCCATATTGTCTTGATGGAAACAATTATGATGGAAGCAAAGAAAGAGCAAAACCAACTTCCAAAATCGTGGAAAAGCAGTCACTGAGCTCCCCCCCTGCCCCAAAGCACAAACTGTCCCCTCTTTCTCTCAACTCGTCCAGGGAGGCCTCGTGTGTAAAGAATGAACTCAAACCTTAGTTCCTGTGGCAGGTCAGTTTGGTTTTAATTCAGTACTGATGGAGAGTTACCTTTCAGGCAGATCAGGGGAGACAGAACAAAAAAAAAAATAGCAGGAGAGGCTAAGGAGACACAATCCAATTAGTCAGGTGATGTCAAAGGCAAGTTTCAATTACAGCCAGATTATTAACTGTGATGGTGTTAGCCTGAGATAAGCACACTCAGTCTAGTGCCAGACATGCAAATACACTCAGTCCAACACCAGACATGCTAATTTAAGCCTGTTGAGGAGTCGCCATAACACGGTGTCAGGGACAGGATTGCCCAGGGGAGGCAATCAGAGCTGTTTGCTGGGACTCAGATGCTCAGGGGGGAGATCAGTGAAGCCAACACAGTTTTGGCCTCTTCCAACAGCCCTGAGGGGATCACACCACGCTGAGCCAGGAGATGACCAGCCCTTTTTTTGCCTGGCAATGGTCCCTGTGCATAAAATAAGAGAGGAGGGGACACAAGGCTGTGGTTTGTCCAGAAATACCATAGATTCAGTCAATTCAGTCAATGTTGTTATGGGTGGAGAGTTTGAATTGATAGACCATTTTGCCTTGTGCTGTCAATAAATGATGCATCTTTTTCTTCTGAAAACACACTCTTCTTAATAATTAAAAAAAACCCACAAAATCTAATAGCCCAGAGACATTCTAGACGATGCCATCTCTTTGCATTTGTTATGTAATACCAAAAAAAAAGATATGAAAAAACTGTTTCTGGGTTCCATTCTCTCTTTAAAAACCAGTCTAACACAAAAGGAACCGTTTCTTCTTCACACAATTTCACTTCATGAACGTGATCTCCTTAGAGCAGACAGAAGGAAGATTACTTCCCAGTCCTTCTAAACAGGGGTGTCTCCATTTTACTATTTATATCCATTTCAGAGTTCTAAACAAATATCAGCAGGCCACATAAATTAAGAAGATTAAATAGGGGCACCACTAAAAAAAGCAAGGCAGGCTTAACCCCGGTGTAAAGGATGAATTAAGCACAATGACATCAAACAGGAACAGGAAACTTGGGGAAGCAGTAGGTGATTACTGTCTCTTAATTTATGAGGAGGATTAAAGGCTTGAAGAGAGCACACAGAGGTGCTTTTTTACTGCAGAATAATTATGCAATGCAAGACAAGGACATCCTCTGCTTGCTAATCTTACTGCAAAGCTCTCATCTCCAGCCACAGAAAGCCTGAAGGCTTCTGCTGCTCTAAAAACTTTCCTGCATTACACAGGGATGAGAAATTTAATAAATAAATACCCACCTTTGAGACACAAGCTGTATTGAAACTTCCCAAAGGATCTTGTAGGTCTCAAACTGAACTTTCTGGCAACTGCTAGCGCAAAGTTCTGAAGGCAGAAGGTACAACATCTTCACATCTCTGTGGCTGTAGTTGGCTCCAACCTAAACCTTCTCCTACGAGAAAATGAAAAGCCTCACAGAAATTCTTTGCCTTGATCAAAAACGATGAAAGCTGCTTTATTTCTACCCTGGCAATGTATTATATTGTATTAAAACCACTTTTCTACCTATTAATCGCAAAGGATTTTTTTTTTTTTTTTAATATCCTTTTTGAGGCTTCTGGGAGTACTTCAAGACATAAAGAAAATTCGATTTTTCCCATTTCAAGAACACATTTAGACCAGTAACTGAAACGGGGTTTTTTGACCACACCAAATTCATGCATTCTGATAAACTACTGCACATATCTTACTCTTGTCTCAGCATGCCTGGAACAGTGCATGTAAAGATATCCTTAAAAGAGGCAGGGGGGAAAGAGAGGAAAGAAAAAGGGAAGATAGAAGTGACATATTAGGAGTGAAAAAATACTACTAAAAAGAAATATATCTTTTCTTGGCACAAGTTGCCAAAGTCAAGTCAGATTTACTTTTCAGAGTTATGCAAACCTCAAAGTTTTGCCTGGAGGAGACCCTGAGCGAGAATTTGAGGAAGGCTCATTCCAGTTCCTTGCTATTTGATCCACAAAGGAGAAATGCTGCTGGCATTAGCTCAGCACACCCTGGGATGTGCTGTTGGCCTGTCACCCCTTGGAAAGATGAGAAGCATTGCTGGTGGGGAAAAGGCAAGTGGTCCCCAAGTAGTCCTCATATACGACCTTTCCTTTCAGAATTCCACATTGTAGTGCCAGCCTGACAGGTTTTTGACTGCTATGGCACGTGCTTGGTTTGTTTGGCATTCCAGCACCTGAGTGTGTGACACCAAGGAAGATGGAAAAGATGCTTTTGGCACTTGCACGCTCGTGTCATGCTGCAGCTTGCCAGGAGGAAAGGAACAAAAGCTGAGCCTGCAGGGATGTCCTGTGGTAATGGTCCATTAATCCAAAAAGAGCAATCACTTACCTGTCAGAGTAAATGAATTTACAAAGCATCTTAAATAGCTTCCCTGCCCATCAGTACTTAATGATCACAAACGTGCCATTTTCTGTAGTCTCCTAAACCAAGCTAAATCCACTGCACTTAAAGCATGAGAGCAGCTGCTGCACCTTGAGGGTTGTGTTAATACAACATCAGTGCTCCCTCAGCAAAGCAGCATTTCCCCAGAGCACGTCCCCTGAAACATTTTCTCCTCCCTGACCGAGGGGATCTTCACCTCATCACTGACCACAACCTGAGAACAATTTGCAGAGTGTAAAGAGACAAAGAGATTGTTTATTATTCTTAGTTATTTTTCATTAGGCTTTTAAAATTACTATTCTTCTTTTGGATTTGCCTTTGCTGTGGGGTATAGCACCAACTGTAGCACAGTCACATCCTCCCAGGAGCAACAGCAGGACAAGGGTAATGCCCTGTTAGTGCTGGACATTTAATTTGTCCCTGTCAGCTGAGAGATTAGTACTTGGACTGCAAATGAATAGTGTTCACAGGACACAGAACTGTACACCTTTCTGCAGCAAAACAGGAGTGGGAAGGCTACCTGAGACAGCCAACTCTGAAAAGGAAAACTCTCTGACTCCTGCAGGACACTGAAAATACTTGAACAAATCACAAAGGATGACCTGAACCCATGACCCAGAATGGGAGACAGACCTAAACCCATCTTCTCTTTCTTACAATGAAATATCAATACAGACCTGCACAAAGCCATTTTCTCAAGTCAAAGGAAGCTTCAAATGATCAGGCATTTGATCTTCATTTTTTTTAAACCCGTCATAATCCCGTGGTTTCTGAATGCCTCCTCAGCCTCAGATCCTCTCTTTAGACTTTTTAATTTTGTATTTTTGGTATTATTCAATTACAGGGAGATTCACTGGGTTTTTTCTGAGAAAACAGAGGTAGAAGAGTAAAAGCCTAATGATGTGTGTAACAGCGTTCTGTGAAAAGCACACTTAAAAATGGAATCCTGGTATAACCTATTTATTACCTTGCAATTATTTCTTGATCAAGTCTCTCCAGTTCAGCACTGAAAGGATGAGTTTGCTCCTGCCTGTCACTGAGAGCTCAATAAAGGTAAAGCCTGATATTTTCTGGGTCATGCTCTCTGAAAAAAGATCTTATAAAAAGAATGTTGAAAAAAATCTCACTCACAGTATGTGAGCCAGAACCCCAGCTCCCTTCCACTTCTGCAGGACTGAGAAAGGCTCCTGAAGAGCAGCAATAGGTTATTTAAAGACCAAAGTAGATAGATCTGAGTGTAAGTAGATATAGGAAACAGATCAAGATGTCTCTTGGTTGTACCAGGGCAGACTTAGATTGGCTATTGGGAAAACTTTCCTCATGGGAAGGGTTGTCAAGCACTGGAAGAAGCTGCCCAGGGCAACGATGGAGCCACCATCCCTGGAGGGATTTTAAAGACATGGAGATGTGGCACTGGGGATACGATTTTATGGTGGTCTTGGCCGTTGGACTTGACAATCTCAGAAATATTTTCTACTTTTGTCAATTCTAAGAGCTCTCTGATGGTGAATTCTGTACAGGAAGTTTTTGACAAGAGCCCCAAATTGGGTCTCATCCAACAAGTCTTTCCAGCAGGTGTTTGTTTAGGCCTATAAAGGTGCAGGTCGCCTTCAGCCAGCACAGGATGGTGATGATGTATTTTTGTATATCCTATAAACTTCTACTGCTGGGGACACGACTACACAGTGTGTTTGTAGGCAGATATAACCCACCACCACATCTATCCCAGTCCCTCTGCCACTTCTTTTCCCTTGGAATTACTCCCGCACCAATCATGGCTCCACAGCCTCCAGTTTGCCTGGATCAGGGGCAGAGAGGGGCCAGTAAAACACCACAAAAGTACATGTAAGATGCCAGAGTCCAGGAAAAGCCTTTTGGCAAAACCAACACACCCTGTGGTCCGAGACCTCCCCAGCTCCAAGCTGTGTCACTGCCATGAGGAGAGGCCACTGCTGGGATGGGTTTTATATAAAATCAAACCCCCTCCCAACACTGAACCCCCTTCGTGGGCACAGCACGATCCTGTTGATTCTAATTTACTGTACTCTTGGCTGTGTTCATGAGGATCAGGACACCCAGGGAGAAGGGGCTGTTTGGCTTTAATTTCTCCTGGAGCCTGGGGCTGCAGCAGAAGCTCCCCTGCCCTGCCAAGTGTGCTGCTCCTCATGGCACCTCATCAGCTGGGAAGGTGGCAACCGTGCTATGACCAAGAAGCAAGTTTATAAAGAAATGGAGAGGGAATAAGAAATTAAAAGACCTAATCTGGAAGAAATGTATGTTCTACTTCTCTTTCTGAAACGCTGGAGACAGGCCAAAAGACGGATGGAAGAATAACGTGACCCCTAGAAAATTCGGAATAATTTTAGAAGCGAGATCTATTTAAACTTCCAAAGGCAATCTGCCACTAATTCGACCCTAACCTGGAGTGAAATGTAAAAAAAAAAAAAATCTGATAGTAGAGGACCTTTAAAAAAACATATCAAAACAAAGACATAGTAAGACTGAAAGACTGAAAGCTGAAGCTACATAAATTCAAAGTGGAAAAAGGGTGATGCCTTTTACTCAGTAGCTGTCAGTCACTGCAAGAACTTCTCATGCATGGTTTCCCCATCACTTAAAATTCTTAAACAAAAGTGGATGTCTTTCTAAAGTACATCTTCTTGTGGAATAGTGCAGGCTGCCCTGTATTACATACAAAGTCAAATATTCCCTTCTGGCCCTAATCTATGAATGTTCACATAAAGTTCTATAAAGTTACTCGTTCCTATAAGACAAGTTTGTCTCCTCCCCACTCAAGGTGATGACATTTCCAAGAGATCAAATGAAACTAGCCAAGACAAGGTGTGTTTGACAAAAATATGCTGTTAGCCCGACACCTGTGAACCACAGCTGTACCTGCAGGGGTGTCAGCGAGTGAATCTTGAGGCTGAGGCCTCTAAACATCCCAGGTAAATAGGTTGGGATGTTTTCACTGTGTCACAGCCCCCAGTGCAGGTGTGCCATCCTGGGCTGCTCTGGAGGGCATCAACCACCCCCTTTGGACCTTTCTCCACCCTGTGCTTCCCCTCTCGTGATGGGGGAGCCAATTCTCCCTCACATTTACAGTGACTGTGCTCCTTTCCACAAACAAAACGTGCCCAAAAAATAGGTGTGGGTTTTTTTCCCCCCCCCCCTGGCTTGCAGATGTTGTTGCAGCAGCTTTGCAGAGGAGTTGCAGGTGGGTTTTGGGCTCCCACCGCAGAGACTCCCCACGCACCAAAGGCCTGCAGGTGTTCCCTGCAGATCTTTGTGGTGGTTCCCTTTGAAAAAGCATCTTGCCTGCTGCTTAAAAAAACCACAGCTTGGCCAAGCAGGCTGTTTACCTTGGGTTTAACTGCCCACCCACGCCGAGCCCGAGCGCGTTTCGTGCCGTTCCGAGAGCCAAGGGCACAACGGGAGGCTCTGAACGGCGAGGATTCCCCCAGGAGCACTTCCCGATTCCTAAAATTGAGACAAATGAAAGGAAATTTCCTCAAACGCTCCTGTGATCACAGGCTGCTTGAATTTGGTAAGATTTCCTAGGCTATGAGTCCATACCTCCTATAATCTTTGGGAAAAAACTTTGATTTATTTTCATTTCGCTTCCCCACGAATTACTGGTATCCATCCCATGAAGGAAGTCAAAATAAAAAAAGAAATCAAAGCAGAAAATAGGGAAACAGACCCAAAATATATCCAGCCTAAAGTAGATGGAGGCTCTACGCCATTTTCTTCTGAATTCTTAACAACTAAGTTGAACCTTCAAAGTGTTTTGGAAGTCGGAGGATTGTATTGGACAGCACTAATCTATTTTACTCTGTTAATTTTATTACAGTAGCAGCATAAGGTTGGGGGTTTTTCTTCAAGATATGGTTTAGGAAGCACTGAGAGTTATGTGGATGCTGCCTTGCAAAATTTACACTTTTTCACCATCGTCATTCACTGGCTAGGCCAGGGCTGGCCAAATCCGAGCCAGTTCCTTCAGAGGCAGAGCCCAAACCAGACAGGGCCTCACTCACACCTAACTGCCTGTGGAAAATAAACATTTTACTTCATATTTCCAGTGCTCTGCCTCACAACACGGTGGGTCCCCTGCTTCTCGTGCGTGAAGAGAGATTGATGAGGACTCATCAGACACCCAGCTACAAACACCTTGGAAAAGCTACCTGGTGTCTTTATCTAAACCAGGCAATCATTTTGGTGTAGAATCCTGATTTTTTTTAAACAGCTAGTGGCTAGTGCAAGGAATCCTACCTCTACTGTGAAGTTTGAAAAGTTTTTCCACTGAAAAGTTCTGCACAGAAACCAGCCCTGGTGACTGCAGGACTCTGCTCCTGACCTTCAGCAATTCTCTAAAGTTTCCACAGGACAGCAATCTGCACACCTTTTTTTTTCCTCTTTGCCAGCTAAAAAAAGGAAACTCTTTATGATTTTCGTACAATAGATTCCTTGAAGTGTACACCTTTGCAGCCAAATGCTCTGCAGAGCACATTCCTGCTATTCTGTGCAAAAAAATGATATGTCAGTGGCTTCCAGTTGGGTTAATTCTGAGCAGCAGCAAGAGCTTCGAATGATGAGTTTTGGTGTACTGATGTGTTTTGCATAGGAGTCCCAAATTCCCCAAGTCTTTTGTGATTTCCAGTATTGTAGTGGGAATAATAGAAGTTTCAGAAGAGTTGACTATGAGCAGCTCAAAGCAGACAAAATCCTTCCAGTCATGCTGAACTGGTCAAGGCAGCTATTACAGCCTTGTGAGTCTAGTCCATATTCCTGAAATTAGGCTACTAACTAAATACATTTGCTTAATTACATTATGTACCTGAAAGGTAAATATTCATCTCATAGGTACCCAAGCAGTTTTTAATCTTTCTTCTATAATTTGTTTGTTAGCCTAGAAAGGCTTTTCCTGATTCTAAGCAAGGCTCTTGTAGGTAAATTATCCAGAACAGTTTTCAAATGCCTGTGCAGTCATTTATGAACAATACCGGTCATTCTGGCCTGAGATGCACTAAAAACCCAAAATGTAAAATTCTGCAGCATGAAAGCAAATGTAATGCTGAAGAGGTGTAAAAGAACATGGAACAAGATAATAGATGTTACCTCAGTCATCTGCAATAGTTCAAAATGTCCTTTAGATGTCTGCAACTGGAAAAAGAGCAGAAAACAGAGACTCTAAAGAAGGATCAGTGGGAAGGCTAACCCAGCTAGAAACAAATCCAATAAGAGAAGATGGAAGTGACTTCACTCTGAAGCCTGAGGATTTAAATCTTCAAACTCCACAAATCTCACTGGGGGAACAACAAATAAAAGGCACGAAAAAACTGAAGGGGGAATAAACAAGCTAACGCTGTTCAAACAGAAAGGGAAATCAGGCGTCCAAAGGCGGTGGTGCCCCTGAAAAGGGCATTTTTACACCTGTGTCACCTCAGAGGAAATCCTATTGTTGTTTCTGACTGAGGCACCCGGGACTTGTTCCACATCAAGGAAAGTGGGAGATAGAAAAGGAATGAAGCAACAATTTAAGAATACCAGAGGCTTCCAGCAAAGATTTAGCAGATAAAAGGGGAGGGACCACAGAAAGACAAGAAACTGCCTTAATATGTAAAAACATACCAAAATATCTACACAAAGATGAAAAGCTCATAAGTTGGCAGTTGTGTTCCAACTTTGGTAAAAGCTATATTGCTTAAATAATATAGAAACTATATTCTCTAATGCTAATTGGAATCAGCCCAGCTGAAACTTCATGGTCAATTTTGAGAAACTGTGAATATATAGAAAGATATATAGATATATGTGTGTATATATATATAGATATAGATATAGATATAGATATAAAGAACAACAAAACTGAAATTTGGGGTCATGCTTACCACTACTAGAGAGTAACATAATTTGCAGGTTATTAGCTTGAAATAAATTTAATGCACGTAATGTCAACCTCGGAAAACTTTGTTCTTTTTTTTTAATTGGGCTTAAATTTCTGCAGAGCCTTTGGTATAGACAGGAAATTTGGCTCCCAAATGCTAAAGTCATAAGTGAGACGCTTTCAAAACAATTTTTTTGAAAGAGTTGGGACAGAAAAAGATGACCTGTAATCAGATAGTACAAAAACAAATAGAATTTTTTTCACAGGTAGCTTTTCTCAAAGGGTTCTTAATTTGTTCTCACTGTAGCATTGCTGCCTCGTTACCCAACCAATGCCAGCTTTAAAAATAAAACAATTAATAAACCAAAGTCCACTGGTCTTTCCAAAGCCTTTAACTTTGTGAAGAACACATTCCAGACATCAAGTCCTCTGCAGGACAATTGGAAGTTACACTTGGAACTCGAGCAGCACTTTGCATTTTCCCCCTCTCTCAGCTTTAGGAAAACACAGTCTGGCCGTGCAGCCTCTCCCCCTCCCCCAGGCACTGCCCTCCTCAGCAAATTCCTGCTGCTGCCTTGTCTTCAGGGGAAGCCTCAGATGTCCAGGTTTATCTCGGTGATTTAAACCCAGCTACCTAAGGATGTGATGGATTTCCTCTCTTTGCAGTCCTGCAGTCAGGACCAGATGGATCTCTCAGGCTCAGACAGAGAGAGAGGTGCCTGATGCAGAAATTACAGGGTCAGCCCCAAAGGACCCGTGTTATGGGGGAGGTCAGGCAAGGTGAGCTTGTGCCTCCAACCAGTGCATCTGCACTATAAATTTTCAAAGATGTCTGTGGAAGTATGACATGCACAAGGAGTTTAATGGAAACCATTTACCTTCCCCTTTTGTCTGAGCTGTAACCCAAGGCTCTGCCTTTCCACCGCATCGTTTCGAAAGGAAATTAATTTCCCTGCTCACTAGTTTTACTGAAATTATTGAAAGTAATTTCTCAGCCACCACTTACTTGAGCAGAAAAACTTTCTTAACCCCAAAGCTCTCTCATTTCAACACTTCCCTCCAACAAGAGCCCCACCTGAAACAAAAATAATTTCTCGCTCTACCTTTCAACTCAGAACTCCCTACTCAGCTTTAAACGTAACCCTAGGGAAGAGGATTTCCCTCTCCTTTTAGTTCTTACCTGTTCTCATCCAGCTTTTCCTCAGACTCTGGCCTCGAGAGGAGCTGGTTGTTGGGGCAGTCACAGAGCACCACTGACACCAAACGGGGAAGTTCCTTGAAGGGTGGGTCTGCATCTGGAAAATCTTCAAAGAAAGGATGGACTGAACACCCACACATATGGCACAGTGGTGCTACAGAGCTCCTGCTGGCCTAGGACCATCTGCTGCCACAGGAAGATAACATTTAGAAGTCCTGATGTGGTGTTCAGTGCAGGGCTGTGGGGCAGAAGTGCTCAGGAACCACCCAGACTCCCCTAATTTCATCAGTACTCTGAGAAGTAACTCTACTCAGTAGAATGCTCTACTCAGTGACTTTCTGGCTTTCTCTGCCCCTTTTTGGAGGGGGGGGGGGGTTGAGAGAAGAGAAGGTGGCAGTAGACAGTGGGATTGCTCCATTGAGACTAGACGTATTCAAAGGTGATGACCAAAGGCTGAATCAACTTGTCTGTCACCGTCCCCACATAAAGCCATGCTTTCCTCACCTAGAACTGCTCTTTGCTCTACAGCCAAGAGTGTCAGCTCAGGGGGAACACTGCCAGTGTCCTATTGACACACGAGTTTCTTACGCCCCAGCATCTCCTGCAGATCAGGCAAGGACAACCTGTGCCACATTCAGCTTCTGCACAGGACTCTGTGAAGGAAGAGGAGGGATGGAGCAGGCTGGACATCTCTGGAGGGTCATTTCTGGAACCTGGGGAGGCTCAAAAAGAGAAGGAAACAACTCTAAAAGAAGCAGGCCTCCTGCTTTGTAACGACACAAGCCAAGGAAGTGCCAGGTTATCATGGAAACAGCTGGAAAATGGTAAAAGAACTGAGTGTGGAGAAAAGAGCTCATTCCAAACCCAGTGCTGGGGGGAGACTGGAGCCCTGTAACTCTGAACAGAAACGGGATCATGCTGGCTACCTGCAAAAACACAACTGTGGTGGTGGCTGCCCAGATTTCTTAGCACTGGGCCCTTATGGGCTGAGCATTTTAATGAGCATGTTTTCTTTAATATTTATTTTCACGCAGTCAGACTGATCTCACGTCCCAGGAATGAAACCCTGGCATGGAAGTGGCATATCTGCCGGTTAATGTCCACAGCTGATGTGCAAAAAGAGAGCAAAAGAGGATTTGGTGTTGTGGTAAAAGCATAGTTACTATTTGCTTTAATTCTATTTTATTCGTGTCAGATACATTCAGAGTCTCGTAAACTAGTAAAAGAATTTCATTCTTACTGGGGGAAAAAAAAAAAAGAAAAAAAAGGAAAAAAAAACCCTAAATCTACAATTTCAAGAAAAACATTATGATATCTACCTAATAATGAATAGCTGGATATAGGCTTTGCAGAAAATACTGTAATAAAAGACCCTAGTGATTTGCACAGTACTAAGCTGTTAAGGAGGGAAAGAACACACTTAACTGTGAATGAACTACCCTGCAGTGGAATGAAAATCCTCCCTGACTTAAAAATAGGCAAGGACAGATTAAGTTGTCACACTGAGTGGGTACAGCGAGCTGTCTGAATCTCACCAGCTGTAGAAACTCTGCCCTGTGTGAACAACCCAGTTCACCCCTGGGCTTGATCACACAGGTGGTCACACGAGACCACGTTTCAAACCATGATGTCCCAAGTTTGGGAGGAAGTGGGCGACTGAACCTCCCACTGCTGTGCCCCAAACTCCCAGGATTCAGTGTCAGGGTCACAAACACAGGAATTAATGACAACCACCACTGGCACAGCACTTCTGTGCATCCTAGAGCTGAAACACCTGCAACACATCCCACCCTGGCAGGGAAATGGAGCCTGTGATCTAACCCTCTTTTCCACCTCTCACTTGTGGGGTTTTTATGAATTGTCAGTCACACCTAAGGGTGATATCCCATAAAATCCCAGCCACGTAAGAAAACTGCCAGAAGCCTTTGGCTGGGCAGCCCTGTGGTTTTATGCTCAACTGTGTCTGAAAGACTGAAAGGAGGTAGAAGACCTTTAAAGATCAGTGTTGACAATTGCTTTCAAGGATAGGCAAAGACACAAAATGCAGTTGCATAGAACAGCAAACTCACCTGCAGCCTGGGCTGTAGGACAGATGCAACTGAAAAAGGATAAAGGAAAATACAGCAAATTCCCCCTAAACACCACCTGTATGGAGGAGAGACTGATACAAAGGGGGTTCAAAAGGTTGGCAAAGACTTCTCTGTGTTGCAGGAGGTCCATGGAGCAAGGCAAGGGAACTGAGGCAAACAACTCTTTACCCTCTGCTGGCTCTCAGTTCAGTGGGAGGGATTGAACACGGGTTGTCCCTGCCACATACCTGGCCTCTGTGACCCTGACACTGGGGCAGAGCTCACTCTTTAGTGCATTTTTCTGTATGAGAAACCTAATTTCATTCAAGCACAATAAGCTTAATAAAGCAATAAAAATGTGTATGGAACAGAGAGGCAGAACTGGTTTAATCTCCCCCTCCACAACCTCGTAATGGGAAAGGAAAATGCTGCAAACCAGGACTTGAAATCACATCAGTACTCTAGACATGTGACTGCCCTTCATCTCACTCTATAATCATCAAACAGATTTGGTATGTTGTGTTTATGTACCTGTATTTTCCCTGAATTTGGAAGGGGTTGTTCTATATCATGTTTTTAATCACGGTATAGACAAGGGCTACTCAAAATGCGGAGCTGGAAGGCAGAGCTGCCGAGTCATCTGAGCTCCTTCAAATGAGATTTCAGTCCAGGTCCCTCTCCACCATGTCCTCATGTTGGGAAAGTGTATTCAGAGCTGACATGGCTTTACCAGGTGTTTTCTACAGGGACAGAGTGTGGAGTGTGCAGTTAATCACCAGTGCAGTCAAGTGTCCCGAGGTCTTTGGGTGAAAGCTGTTACAGACATTGAAAAAGTGTTTAATAATCAGAGCCCCATGTCCCAAGCACAGGCTGGGTTCACAAGAGTTCACACACCCCTGAAGAGCTTTGGGCCAAAATGTGAAGAGGCCAGAGTGAAGCTGCAGCTTCAGAGGGCAGCAGGGACTGCTCATTGCTGGGACTGCTTCCCAGGAAAAATCATGGCAAGTATGTCCAAACTGCCCTTTGAGTCACCCACACAATGCTTCTGGCTCTTTTAATCTGAGAGGGGAACATATTCAGCAGGTTCTTCTTACAAATACAGACCTGGTTTGGGTTGGAAGGGACCTGAAAGATTATCCAGTTCCACCCCCTGCCATGGGCAGGGACACCTTCCACCAGCCCAGGTTGCTCCAAGCCCCATCCAACCTGGCCTTGGACACTTCCCGGGATCCAGGGGCAGCCACAGCTTCTCTGGGCAGTCTGTGCCAGGGCCTCCCCACCCTCACAGGGAAGGATTTCTCCCTAATGTCTTATCTAAAATTACTCTTTCAGTCACAGTCTGCACTCACTGCTCATTCCTGCAGCGTGAAGGCTCCCTGCCTCCCTCCTCATCCTCCTCTTTTAAAAGATATTGAGTATTACTTGCATGCATTTTTTGAAGAGTATCTTATCATCTTGCCCACCAGCTGCAGACAGGTTTTGCATCACTTCAGACAGTGCAGCAAACTCCTTCACTGACCCACACCACTGCACTGGGCTCCTTGGGTTCTTTATCTACCATAAACCTATTAAGTATTAGGAGAAGTTAATCATTGCCTGGCTGGTTGTACATTAAGTCAGACTCCCTTCTTTGTCTCTCAGCGTTATTAAATCCCTTCTTCTTTGAAATGCCACATAAAAGTGATAGATGCCCTTTCTTTCAAAGCCAGGCGTCCAGTCGAGTTATGTTTTCTATTAGTCCAGCGACAAAGAGCCCTCCTTGTTTAAATATAGAAGCTCAAAGCAGATAAGGTGAAGCAACCTGGCTGCTGTGCAAGTGCCAGGGCCGTGCTCAGCTCCCATGAGCAGCTGGAGGGACGGGGAGTGTTCCACGTGCACGATCCCAGAGGATGAGTTACAGCGGGGGGGACAAGTTAATCTGAGGCCAGAGATGCAAATGGTCAAATACACTTGTGGTTATGGCATGGGAGGCTGTTGGCATTGCCTAGTGGAATTTGGAAATGGATTTTGAAAGGTGGTTTAGGGTGGAAGCTGCTTCTTGAAACAGCTTCAGGAACAGCAGACTCCATCTGTGGAGACTGAGAAGGAGTGTGTGGGTTTATCCCCCTTGGGGGGGTTTATCCTTCTGGATAACGTTTGTGTCCTGAGAGTTTCAGGAGTGCTCTCAGAAGTAATGCCACCTCCTCAAACCCTCACACAACCCTAAACAAGAAATGAGTGAACAGGGAGGAAGAAAAGCAGGGCTGAGCCAGGCAGCAAGCAAGCCCCCTTCCCAAATCAGCAGGAAAAGCGTTTCTCCCCAGAGCAATGATAAGTTATATTTTTCCCTACCAGCTTTTACAAGGCAAAACTGTTGCTCAGGAGAATAAATGCCTGCTTTGTGTGGCCCCCCTGGAACCAGGGGGAGCAGTCAAGTCTGGGCTCAGCTAATGTATAATCTATATTTACATGTCAAAATCCCCCCTTATTTAGGTTCTTGATTTACAATCCCAAGTTTTCATAAAAGTCAGTCATTCCTAGTGAAAGAATGCAGAGTAGATTTATGGGATCTACATCATGCCTTAAATCTTAATAGCATTTTTAAAGCATTTTTATGACTCATCCTAAGTAATGTTTTCCCTCTTTTTTTTTTTCCCTTTTTTTCCAGGGCATTACTGTGTAAAACCAAATTCAAATCTTCACCTTAAAACCAAGATCATTTTAACCAACCATCAGCTCTATTGTAACACCAGACATTGTCAGCAAGGTCCTTACAAGCCTCTGTTTCCAAGCATTCACAGCCTGAATATAAAACATGCTTTGCAGTGAGGTTTCTCTGATAAGATCTCAACCTGCAGGAGCAGTGAATGTTTTCACCATCTCAGCCAAAATAAAATAAATTTCTGGGGGCTTCTGTGAGGTAGATGAAGATAAAGGGTCTGATCCTGTGCCTTCTCCCCCACACCAGGTTCCTCTTTGCTTTGATGAGCCTGCTTGAAATATGTCAGCTCAGGTTGAGTCCAGTTTAAAGCACAAATATCCCGAGTGCATCAATCACATGCACAGACCAAAAAAAATGCTGGCTGGACACACATGTTTGCATTCAGGCATGGACCCAGCACTGTGCTGCTGCTTCTTATCCAGCTCTCTCAAGAACCACTGACCTCCTTTAGATGGAAATTTAAATGTTACCAACGAAGTAAATCATTCAGTTGAACTGTCCTAAAGTGGATTTGTAAGGAGGGAGTTTCTTCAACGTTTTTTAGGAAGACAAGCACCAACCAGGTTGTGTTGATGTCCTACTAAAAAAATCACCTCACTCACCATGCCTTGCATCTTCTGGAAGAGTCCCAGGACAGCTGACAGGGACCTGCTGGGGTGAGTCCACAGGAGACCACAAGGATGCTCAAAGGGCTGAAGTTTCTTTGCCATGGAGACAACCTGAGAGAGCTGGGGGTGTTCAACCTGGAGAAAATAAGGTTTTGGGGAGATCTTAGAGGCCCTTCCAGTACCCAAAGGGGCTCCAAGAGAGCTGGAGAGGGACTTGGGAAAAGGGATGGAGGGACAGGACAAGGGGGAATGGCTTCAAACAAACCCAGGGTAGATTTAGGTGAGATATCAGGAAGAAATCGTTCCCTGTGAGGGTGGGGAGGCCCTGGCACAGACTGCCCAGAGAAGCTGTGGCTGCCCCTGGATCCCTGGGAGTGTCCCAGGCCAGGTGCTTGGAGCAACCTGGGCTGGTGGAAGGTATCCCTAAATAAAATTTTTTATTTTACATTTCGTCTTGAGATCTTAGCCTTCTCCTTATAATAAAAGACATTGAGAAAGCTTGGGGTTTGTTTTGATTATTTATTTTTTTTAAAGAATATATTCTAACCTATGGTTACTTCACCTGACAGTGTTCAAAGGAAGTGGAAAATATCTGTTTTACTGATGGTTATTACAAGCTAGAGGAAGTATCCTTCAAATACTACCAGTAGAGAAAGAAAAATAAGCTGAGAACAGCAAACATTTCCAGTAAATTATAAATATACTTTAGGATATCTTGAAAAACATTTCAAAGTACTCAGAATATTCTCCCACTGATTCAAGTATTTACTCTGGATCCAGTCTTGCAACCTTCAGTCATATGAGAGGTCTCATCCACAGTGACTGGATTGTGAAGGTAAAGACCACTCAGTTGAATGAACATTTTTAGAGGCTGATGTTATTCCCTCTGATGATTTAAAATTAAGATTTTTCCATTTACAATAGCATTTTATATGAAAAACAGGTTTTAAAACATCAGTCTCCATTCCAAGCTGGTCAAAATTTACAGAGAAAAATCAATCATAAATCCAGCTTTTACCCCGGGTAAATATTTAGCCTTTTTCAATGGTCTTCTTTAAGTGTTTGGAAAAAAAAAATCAGGGTTTTGTGTAATAAATAATAAAAATCATTATGTACTGTGCATAGAGAAGAGCATAAAAATAAGCCACGACATTGTGACACTTTATATTAAGAATACCTCTAAAATAATTTATAAAATAGCCAGAAAAGGTAATGACTGTTAGGTATTAAAAAGAAAATATTAATTTGGATACACACATGCTACTTCTAAAGACCCCAAAGATGTCAGTAACAACAAGTAAATAAACTCAAAACTCCTCCCTCCTACATTCCCACGGACAAACAAACACTGATATTTGTATACAATCTGTTCAACTGAAGTCTAAGAGAAGCATAAATAAAGAGAAAAAAAAAAGAAAACCCGCGGGGGAACTTATCAGCACAGCTCAAATTGCTCCCAGATATCCAGTATTAATAACACAGACATATTTTAACAGGTATCAGCAGGAGATGTGATTATACAACACCAGCTCTTGGCATTGGTCAGCCAAATGGGTAAACAGATATTAAAACTGGAGGTTTTTAAAGTTGAAAAACAAAACTTGGAGGTGTTTAAAGTTGAAACCTGGGTGCAGTTGCCATCCTTTGCTGCATTTTTGTAGCAGGGGAGGTGAAACAAATAAGGGAACCTCTCCTGCTCCTTTCCCTCCCCCAGCAGTTGGAGCAGCTCCATTTCTCCAGAAATATTTTCATTTGTGCCTTGATATTTTCCTCAGAAAGCTGCTGACACTAAATGAAAAGTTCAGTTTAGAGGGAATCACATCTTCATGAACACTGTCAGCTATCTCACACACCCACTGCTGTCAAAGCCACAACCATTCTTCCCCCCCCAAATGCCCACTGTAATGAAACACTTGATTTCCAAACGTGCCGCTTATAGAAGCAGGAAATGTTTTTCACCTCCTGAACTTGCCAATAGCTCAGGAGCACCCTTCTTTCCCTCTTAACAAAAGCTTTTAGTAGTCCAGACGTGTGATCTGCGTGGAGGAGTTCACGGCTGGAATACCTGGCTGCCAACTGAAACTCCAAAGGCAGCGTCTCTTAGGATAAACTGGAGAGGGTAATTTATATAGGTAGTGAAAATATCTTTTGCAGACATAAAACCAGAGAGTAAAAGACCACGAGATGCCAGTCACTTAACCTGCTGCCCTTGGACAATCAATCTGTGCTGTTCCTAGCATGTGTGCACCCGAGTTTCCCTAAAAATAAACCATCTCTGATGCAGATTCAAAAACCTCTCTTAGCAGTTTTTGATTCAAGATGTTAAATGACCAATATAACACGCTCTGATGGTTTGGGCTTTTGGAATTTTAAATGTGCCTTGGTTTAGCTCAAATTTTGGGGTTTTTTTCTTGGACACCAACCAACCTTGTGCTAAATAGATGTGTTTACACAGCACCTCACTGGCCCAGTAGGTGTGAGGAAACCCATTCTCTGACAGCTTGGGAGCTGTTGTCTCCTGACCACTAAGAGCTGAGCCATTCATTTAGCAGGAGATCATTAGCACTGACAAGTAAGGGCAGGTAATCAGCCACAGACACAAAAATGCACACAACTTGTCGAAGCACGAGTTACTGCTGCTCTAGGACTGCATTAGCTCACACATTCCTCTCCTGCTTTTTTAACAAGTGTACACTGTGGATGCCCTCAGGTCAGCACTCCCTTTTCTGCTCCCTCCGATTTGGAGTGGGGAATGAACCACTTGAAACTTTTTTTGGAGGTGGTGAGGTTAATACTGGTTAATGCCTTGTGCTCCCTGCCTTACCTTGCTGGCCCAGTGCTGGCTCCCAGTTTGGGGATCTGTTTGCCTCATTTCACGATCACAACCAGCCTTGGCAAAGGCCTCTCGTGAGACATCCAGCCAGCAAAGATGCAGCAGGGCTTGAGTCACCATCCCAGCTCCAGAGAGGCTGCTGGAGGAAATAGGAGTGGGGAGAGAGAGAGAGAGAGAGAGGTCAGAGAGGAACCTGGATTGGGAGTGACAAAACAACAGGAATTCCTTCTGCAGTAGGATGGATAAGCAAAAGGTTACCTGTTGATTTTTGCTGCCCAAAGGCATGGGAAAGCAAATACCCCTGAAAGAGAGTAGGTTTAGTTTAGATATTAGGAAAAAATTCTTCCATACTGAGGTGGGCAGGCCCTGGCACAGGTTGCCCAGAGAAGCTGTGGCTGCCCCTGGATCCCTGGAAGTGTCCAAGGTCAGGCTGGATGGAGCTTGGAGCAACCTGGGCTGGTGGAAGGTGTCCCTGCCCATGGAAGGTGGGTAGAACAAGGTGATCTTTCAGGTCCCTTCCAACCCAGCTATTCTGTGATTCTGTGAAAATTCCAGTCCTAACAAATTGCATTTTGTAGGGAAAATGAAACCCTTTACTCACCTTTCACCTTCTGAGACCGGATCCAGGCGAGGTTTGGCTCCAGGAAATGCACTTCTTTACCTGGTCCACAACATCAGAAAACACCTGTCAGCAGACTACAGGCTCACAGACTGATCAGAAGTTATGAATACTTTTTGGGGGATAATTTAAGAGATAAACTTGTTTTCAGAAGATGGTGAATAAATTTGCAGGGCTTAGAAGTAGCAGCATGGCTATTTTTTCTATTTTCCATTATTTTTAATTCCTATTTATTACTATTTTAAAAATTAGCAAAAAACTGAAATGTATGAACAGATTCATTAAATTAGGTCTGGGCCTGCAGAGGGATCAAAAGGAATCTGAAACAGTCACCACCTTAAGCAGCTGCTGGTTTGGGTTTGTTTAGAGGATTTTAAATTTGGGCTCAAAATGCTACCAGAGGAAAATTACAAGCAGCAAGCCCCAGTAAGCTCAATTCTGTAAAGATCATCCACGACAACTGTAATATGTTCTACCCACAATTTTTTTTATTTTTTTTTTGTTGGTATGAATGAAATTCCACATACAGCAGGAAAAAAATCGAACTTAATAGAGGAAACCAGATCCAGTTTAGAACAAGGTGTTTTCCTATCAACATCAAAATCAAAACAGGGATCACCAACCTGCTGTGCATTTGTGATGCCTGAATTAGTGACGGTGAACACAGCCTGACTACCTGCACTGACCCTCCCCATTGACCCACCTACCTTGAATTTTTTGCTGGAAAATTCTTTCGCTGCTTTCACGCCACAGAAAATTTTGGTGAATTTTGTGTATTTTTTTTTTTTTTTTAAACAAAATTGCGCCAGACAACCCTGGAAGGATCAGGATGAGGACAGTTTTATGGATACAGGTGCTTCCAGCTACCTCATTTGCCTTGTCCTAAGATGATCCCCGTTGCTTTATTTTTAGTGGAATCGTGTTTTTCAGGAAACCAACCTAATTTGTGTCTGCTTGGAAGAGCCTGACTGGTATTCCCAGAAGATCCCTCCTGCTTTGGAAAGCTCATCTGAGCTGTTTGGGGGCACTTGGGTCACAGGAATCCTTCTCTGCCACAACACTGGGAGAGTGCTGACGTGGTGTTATTATGGCTGTTATGAAATCCTCATTTCTCCCCTGTGGGATGTTTTTTGGGCAGCATGAGGTGTCTGGATGGCAACCTGGGAGTGAATCAGTGAACCCGGCAAAGGTTCAGGAAATACAAAGAAATACAACCACTGCAGGCTTTTCTCATCTCATGATTTTGCCATAATAACACCAGAATGTGCAATAAAATACATTATAGGGGTTCCCACCTGCCTTGTTTGTGCTGAATCTGCACTAGGATTCTGTAAACTCCTGGTCTGCTATGCAGCACTTTTTAATCTACTGGTTTCAGAGAATTTGCTGTAGGAAGACAGAAATCACCCTGATTTTTTTTTTTTTTTTTTTTAGGATAGCTCCTAAAAGTTGCTGGTTTACCAGCTAGAAAAGATGACAGCTTCTGCTTTAAAAAAAAAAAAAAATCCAAAATCACTCCATTTGAATTCATGCTCTGGATTCACTTGATAGCATGGGACAAAGTGAGTTCTTGCAGCATCAGTGCCAGATGTGCTTTAGAGTCTCCACTAATCAGTCTGCAAACAGTATTTAAAGTGAATAATACTCCTTGTGGATATCAGGCACAGCTGCCACTGGATGTTGAGTGTTACTCTGTGAGCAGTGGTGTTGAACACCACATTTGTTGCCTCAGAAGGGAGCAGTGAAAGTTGCTGCCCCTGAACACCTTTTTGGGGGACCGTGCAGAAAGAGAGGGCACCCAGCAGCTCCCCCCTGGCCTTGGCACACAGGGCACCCTCAGCCTGCCTTCATGACACAGCTAAAAGCTGAATTCAGGCCAATTCAGGCTGCAGATACAGCAGCTGGGGTTTTTTTAGCAGAAGTTGTAATTTTAAATGAGGCTCTAAATCTGGAGAGGGCACGGAAGAGCTGACCTCCTGCCTCGCCAGAAACCGTGGGGCACATCACGTGGCATCTGGGGAGACAAGCTGGCTTTTCTGCCTTAAGAATTCATGTATATCAAATATGAGCCTCATTTTTATCCTCTCCCACTGTCCAGAGATGGCAGAAATCAGGATAATTGCAGAGACTGTCAAGACTCCCTGGGAATTATGTGTATTTTCTCTCTCTCTCATACAGAATCTATCTTTTTTTTTTTTCTGAATAATTACTGTCAGAGCTGAATCAGAACCCGCCAAACTTGCAGAAAAGAATCCAACCCTTTTCTACAAACTTTCAAAGCAACTATGACTTCTCTTTGCTGATTTTTTTTTTATTTTTTTTTTTTACATCCATTGCCATTTGATTCTCTTTGAATAACTTGAATGAATTTAGGGAAAGGGTGGTACACAAGGAATCTTTGGGCAGACCCTCAGCTGGTGTGCAATTGGCTTCAGAAAAGCTCTGCCCGGTTCCATCCTGAAGATGCATCACAGAGAATCTGAAAAGCTCTCTTGGAGATTATTCAGCTCATGTGAATGCAACTGTTCCCATCAGCTGTGTCATTTTAAGGATTTTAGCTATTAGGTCAAAGGACAGACAATAGGATGGGATAGAGCCCAAGCAATTAACTCTTCACGAGGTTTTATTACTGAATCCTGACCTGGACTCCCACAGGGAACCTGTGACACTGTTAGTCGAAGAGAACAGAGCAAAACTTTAAATAATCCAAAGTTTGGAAGACCAAATTAAACAGCAGCCCATGATTTGCACACAGAAACTTAAAAAAAAAAAACACCACCAACACAAAAAACCCCAAACCAAAAGGGCATTAATTGGAATCTTTAATCCCCACAAAGTATTCATTCTGACATAATTACTGCCATTTGCTTCATAAAATACATCATCTGTATTTGAAGAAAGCATCAGCCAATACTCACCCTCCTGTTTGCCACAAACCCTTCCTTTGTAAAAATGCTGCACAATGTGTGTCCTCGGGGGTTTTGGTGCAATTTCTTCCTGACAAACTGTGCTCTTCTTTTGAGAAATGATGTCAGTGATGTTCAAGGTACAAATACACCTTCCTGGTCCACAAACCCACACAATTCATGAGCCTGCAACACAAAAAGGGTAAGGAAACAAGCATGTTCTGGAGGGGTGGGAGGATCGAAGAATCATGGAACAGTTTGGGTTGGAAGGGACCTTAAACATCAAATAATTTTTTTTCTGTGTTTGTTTTCCAGCTGAAAATGCAGAGATTGCTTCCTGCTGAACTCAAACTGCTCTGGGCTCAGAAATATCTCAAGTAGGGCTGCAAGCACCGTGACAAATACACGTTGAAAGAGAAATTATTCAGTTTGGTATCCCCTCAGAGGGGATGCTGTGAAGCTGATGGGAGAGTTTAATGTGTCAATCAAGAGTTACAAGCTTTAATAACAATAATAAAAGATTATTTCAGCATATCTGTTGTCCAAACACCGGTGCCTGTGGCCAGTTGTGCTCCCAGTGCTTTCTAGTTTACTCAATTATGCTAAAATCATACTCAAATTCACAAACTATTTGCTGCTCACCAGAAACACCCAGAAGAGCAAGTGCTGAGGGATGTATCTTCGAAAACCATCAGAGGGAGCTTTTCCTGCCATAAATTTCCTCTGCTGATTTTCTTCTTCCTACACATAAACACAAAGAGCAGGGTCCTGTGATCTCTGCTGGGACACTGGAAAGCTGCCAGCAAGTTATGGGGATTACTGGCACAACCATCCTCTGATCCTCCAAGTAAATGCAGGAACAGTTCACTTGTGCTGCTTGAACACAGGACACACTTCGAAATTTCTGTGTGTGTGCTTTAAGTCTCCCCTCGGTACTTTCTAGGAAGAAAATCTCCCCTTTTCTGTAAACAATTAAGAGGAAATCCTTCAGCATAAAAATAAACTGAACTAGACTTGACCACAAAAAGCCACCAAGCAAAAAAAAAAAAAAAAAAAAAAAAAAAAAAAAAAAAAAAAAAAAAAAAAAAAAAAAAAAAAAAAAAAAAAAAAAAAAAAAAAAAAAAAAAAAAAAAAAAAAGCAAAAAAAAAAAAAAAAAAAGATGCAAAATAATGTTTTAAATCCCACTTATTGATGCATTTTCAAGCATTTCTCACTTTTTAAATCAGAACAGACTTCAAGTGATTGGGTTTAATAATGACCTGAACTCCTGCTGACAAGAAAACTGGGACAACCCCAATGCCCTTCTTTCCTTTCCCAACAGTCTGCAGCTGTTTACAGCTGGCACTAAAATCTAGATCTGCTTGCTTCTGCTTGGCTGGGGCCTGGAAGCTTCCACTCCTTAAGGACTGAATGGAAGGAAAATAAAAACTCGAGCCCTTGGTTCAGTTTATTTCCCCGTGCAAGTTCAATTTATTTCCCCAAAGCTCTCCATTTGCTGATCTTTGCTGCCCTCTCCTGTAGGAGCTGCGAACTCTCCTCCCAGGATTTTCATGGAATGACACGTTATTTAGGGCTGTTAATGGTGAGTTTAAACCCCGAGGGGATGGGGCAGGAATTTTAGGATAAGGGAAAACTGAAGCTGAAGATGCTGAATGCAGTAAGGGGGAAATAATAATAAAAACAATATTGTTAATAACAAAGCCAACAACAATAATAATAGTGGTAATAAATCAAATAATCACAGAATCATTAGGGTTGAGAAAAGACCTCCAAGATCAAGTCCACCCTTTGACCTGAAACCACCATGCCCACTAAACCATATTGTGAAGTGCCACATCCACTGGTTTTTTGAACCCTTCCAGGGATGGGGACCCCACTGAGGAGATTGTTTCAGTGTTCAGCCACTCCTCCAGTGAAGAAATTTTTCCTGCTATCCAACCTGAACCTTCCCTGGTGCAGCTTGAGGCTGTTTCCCCTTGTCCCATCACTTCTTACCCGGGAGAAGAGCCCAAACCCCACCTGTCAGGGAGTTGTGGATGATCCCAGGGTCTGCCCTGATTCTCCTTTTCTCCAGGCAGAACATCCCCAGCTCCCTCAGCTGCTCCTCATGGGATTTGTGTTCCTGAAGTCCCAGAAGGAATTACCACCAAGCCCTGGAATTCCACAGAAACACAAACACTTCAGAAGTTCATCGAACATGGAAATGTAGCGGAATTGGGGAAGAGAGAAACATGCTTTGCAAATAATCTGGTGGCTGAGGAATCTGCCAGTGAAGCAGTCAGAAAGGATAAACAGATGATTTCAGTTCAGCTCAAAGAATGTGTCTTGGCTTTTCGATGAGATGGTTGTGGCAGAGAATATTAATGAGCTCCCCACACACTGGCTCAGTCCTGCAGGGAGAAAAAGCTGCTACCAGAAAACATCACATCCAGGACCAGGTGATCTCTGCCAAATCACCTTCCTGCTCTCCTTTCCTATTAGCAAGGCTGCTTTTCCTTGCAATGCATTCATCTGCCTTTCAGCTGCCTTCTAATCCAAGCCAGGCTCGACTTTGCAGTGGAAAAAGAAAGCAGATGCTGAGGTAAACCACAGAGTAGAAGAACTGGGAGGAAGAGTCAGAAAGAAAAGTCTCCTTGGCTTGATAAGTATTTAAGAACTATTTTTCTAGAGGGAAGGGAGAAAGAAAATACTCCACTTTGTTCCAGTTTGGACAAATGGCTGTGCCTGCCCTGTCTTCCCAAATGCAGATGGTTTGTTCAGCATTTTGCAGGCAGTAGCTCCTGTTTAGTTGTGCAGCAGAGAGAAAGCAAAAAAAAACAATGCTGATAATTTGCAAACCAATCCTCTCAGATTGTGGAAACAGAATTTCTGGTCTGTCAGGAGCTAAGAAACAAGCAAACAAGTACTCCAAGCCAATCAGCTGTGCAGGGAAGGATTGCAAGGAGATATCAGGATACAGGGGCAGGAACACAGCAACAGAAGCATCAAAAGCCATGACCTCTTTAATTAGGAAATCCCTGCCAGGCCCCCCTGAGAGGCCAAGGAAAGGCTTTCTGATTTTGTTCTCCGTCAACAAAGGCCAAAACCAATTCAGGAGTCCTTCTGATTATGAGGAAAGATCACATTATTCTTAAAATATGAGCTTATGTTCATATGCCTTTCAACACTCATAATTCTCTGGTTACAAAGATGCTTTATCTGGCAGGAAAAGAAGTGGAATTCTTGTGCAACAAGGAGGATCTCAACTGCTGTATTAATGGCTGTATACCAGTGCCCAGGATGCCCTTATCCCCCAGAAATTCTTTTGGAATAGTTACTTGGCAAGGATTTTCTTAGGCAAATGAAATCCTGTTAAAGAGGACAATTATTATTATTATTATTATTATTATTACCATATTTTCCACCCCCAAAGATCCCCAGTTATTCTCCAAACACCAGACCCAGCCACAATACATGTTCTCTTGCTCCCAAGGCAATTTTATTTTGCAAAAGAAAAGGAGCTGATTACCAAACACCAGGAAAAAGTTCATTTTGGAGACAAGAAGCTCAAAATCTGGCCTTGGAAAATGACACTTGCAGCAGAAATCTTGCTGGTTTTCCCTAACACAAGAAAATGCTAGAGCTGAAGCGATAGGAAAGAATTACATAGTAAATCCAGGTGAGATACAGAGCCTGGAGAAGGTGCATTCTGTGGGAATTATCACCAAAACTTTCTGACATAGCTTGCCAGTTCTGCAAGTTACATAATCATCATCATCATCAAACACCAGGTGAATTTGCTGCTGATAGAAAGTATTACCAGAGACAGAAACCAAAAAGAGGGAAAGAAATCCGTGTCTAAAAGTGGCAGGTGTAGAAAGAGGAGTATTTGACAATTAATGTTATCTGGCATATTAAAAAAAAAAAAATAAATCTGTCTCAGTAGTAGAAAACTCCGGGGGGGGCTCAGCCTGGAGAAAAAGAGACTCCCTGAGAGGAGGTTGTAGCCAGGTGGGGGTCGGGCTCTGCTCCCAGGGAAAGAGGGACAGGATGAGAGGGAATGGCCTCCAGCTGTGATAGGAGAGGTTTAGTTTGGATATTAGGGAATATTTCTCCACTGAAAGGGTTGTCCAGCCCAGGGCAGTGGTGGAGTCCCCATCCCTGAGGGATTTAAAAGCTCTGGAGATGTGGCACTTGGGGGCAGTGTGGCCTTGGCAGTGCTGGGGGAATGGTTGGACTTTCCCAACCCAAACAATGCTCTGACCCAACAAGAGGGAATTATGAATATTCCATGTTACACTGCCAAGGAACTCTGACCTGTGAACACATGCACTGGGCAGAGGGTTTTTTTTTTTTTTGAGTAGCAATCTCTGACTCCCACGAGCTACTGTAAAAAAATTAATTCACGAACAATGCTGGAAAAAAATATCACAGAATCTGCCACGTTGGAAGGGACCCACGAGGATCATCGAGTCCAACTCCTGGCCCTGCACAGCCACCATCCCCAACAGTCACACCCTGTGTCCCAGAGGATCACCCAAACCAGGGGCAGGAGCTGTGCTATTTTCCAAGGCTCACCTAAATACACTCATTTATGAACCTGTGGTTGGATTCAAAAAGCAGGCTGAGAGTAAAGAAGGACCGACTCACGAGGGCCATAACAGTGCTTGAAAAAAGTGACTGCTCACAAAAAAGCCCACAAAGATGACCTTCTTCTGGCAGCTGAGATTTGCTGCCTACAGCTTTTTATTAGTTACAGCAAGTGCAATAGAACTCTATTAATCTCCTGCTACACGGGGGTGAAAAGTAATAACAACACTGCTTTTTTTTTAAAAAAAACACCTGTTGGCATCTGGTTTGAACAATGTGGAATATTATCACTCCATAACCCTCTGGAAAGCAGCCACTGAAAGGGAGTTTGTCACTGGGAACTGCACTGACCTGCAGCAGCATTTGCTAAATGAAGCAGCGGTGACAATGACACGGAAAAAAAAAAGGTATTTTCGATGTGGGGATGTGAAACCATTCAGTTGGGCCAATAAAGAAGTATTTGACAGCCTTGCCTTTACCACCTGCAGAGTTTGTCTGACACAACCCTGGTTTTCCCTGTAGCATCTGCTGCCCTGCTCAGGAGCAGCTCCTCTGCCATCATCCTGGATCCCACATTCTGCTGGGGCATTTACAGGGAAATCAGAGAACACAGAAAGGTGGAAGGGGGATTTTAACAAACAATTTCAATGAACAGCATAAAATTAATGTCACATAATCAATCACTTACCTAAGATTTTCACAACTGAAACAAAACTTCAACTGACCTTCCTTTCTAAGTTCCAGACTCTCAGGCTTGTCCTTCCAACACACAAGTGAGAAGCTTCCTACATCTGATCCTGTAAAAACCAACTTTACATCGTATTTATCTGTATTTTTTTTAAAACCAATTTCCAAGACAACAGCGACAAAAGCATCCTGAGAACTGAGAGGAGAGTCACGTGAAGGAGGAAGGAGAAAAAGCAGACTTTGCAGGCCCATGTCCTGCTCTAACTGAACCCACACACATTTTACATTTGCTGGCAAAGCCTGGGAATTAATACTGCTCAAACACAATGTTTCATTAGCACTAATATGGAAAATGTGACTCAGTTGTACAAAGGATAATCACTTCCTCTATTAAACCCAGTCCTGAGCATTGTTCCTGTCCAGAAGGCACAATGACAATGGTTACACAATCAACATTCAATCCCAGGGCAGCAGATGATGGTCTTGTATGAAATCAAGACACACAAGAGATTTTAAAAATCTTTTTATTACTGTAGTGAGACTGCAACATTATCTAAATAAACTTTCCAATCACTTTTACACTCTATTTTCATCATAAAGTTTGGGAATGCCACGCAGTATCCTGCAGCCTGCACACTTCATAGAAACATTCAGTATTAAAAGGCCTTTGAAATGTGTTTCTTTAAAAACATTAGTTCCAAATCCAAGTGTCTATTAAAGCAGATTTATTCCAGAGACTCACTGACAAACAAACTGAGAGTGATCTGTCACAGAACAAGCCCGTGTGTGCTCACAGGAACTCTGGAGTGACCCTGTCCACGAGCACTGCGAGGAAAAACAGGAACTGAGGAGTGTTGGAGCAGTCCATGTGAGACAGAATTCAGGCCACTGGTGATGACAGTCAAATTTCACTTAATTCTGTTTCTCACCAGCTAATACTTAAGGCAAAATTTCTCGTGTACTTATTTTCCCAAGCTAAAGTAACTACATAACACAGTTCACCATACACTGAACAAAGTGTTTTATGATCTAGGTAAGATGTGGCAGGAAGAAAGAGGATACACTGCAATTATAACTCTCGCTTTTCTACTCAGAAGGATGAAACTCAGCGTTTCCAATTTATATCCCACAAGATTATTGGCAGGTCTAACCTTTCCAATTTCGCTGGATTTGTACCAAAAAGTTTCTGCGGCTGGAGATGTCCCAAAGCTGATGCTCCTCCAGGCAGGAGTGTAGAACACATATCCACAAATATTCAAATATTAACAGAATCCAATGCACTGTAAGTAGACAAATCACCAATTACATTCAAACCAGAGACATTCTATAGGATTCTTCTCACTATAACACATTAAACTCCAGCAGCTCCAACAAGCTGGGAAAAAGAAGAACTTAATTTTTGAGCCAAGACTAATTTTTCCCATGCCCCAGTCTCTGATTTGCAAGGGCAGTTTCAGATCAGCATCCACTCCCCAGCTGGAAAATTTCCCATCAGTAATACACAGAAAAGATACATCTGGTATAAGAAACAGTAATGCATTAAATACTGAAATACTGGCACACAAATGGGAGAACAGGATTTTGGTGGCATCCTTGAGTACCTGGATCATCAGAAGAGTAACATTTGTAAGTGAACCCGTTACAGATTCCATTCCAGACAGTTACGAAATGACATTACAGTGAAAACTGATTTAAAATAACAGGAATTTTTAAACCGAAAAACTGGACTGAGAAAACACAATGTTCCAGGGAAGAACCGTGTGCTCCGACATCTGTATTTATTTTAAAACATATTTATAATTTTATAGTACAGACTCAATCATTTATACATATAAATACAACAGTACTGAAGTACTATAAAGGTTTGATTTTTAGAAGTAAATGGACTAGACTTTTACACAGGTAGGCAACTCTTTCAGCACACTTTAAAAATCTGATTCCTGCTACAGTTGAGAAATATTCTTGTATAATTTTAGCCCAGGCTTCTTTTCCCTCCTGTGAAAGCGAAGACAATTTTAACAAAAAGAAACAATACCACAGGTTCTTAATTCTGACTTCAAACACATTGAACAGCATTTGCTGAAATCACACAAATCAGCTATGACAGTGATCCAAGAGAAGGATGTATTTTCACACAGTGGAATCTCAGTCTGACAACCCAGATCAGCTCCTGAACACACAATTTTTACTCCTGTGTCACTTCTTCCTTGGGCTGTTTGAGTTCAGCCAGCAACTCTTTACCAGCTTCCCCTGCTTTGGAGGCAAAGAGAACAGCTCCCTGCTTAAAGCCCAGGAGCTTCAAACTCCTGGCATAATCTGCGTACACAGCATGGATCAGTTTATGTAAATGAAGCATTAAGGAAAATACAAATGAACAGCAAAACGAAAAAACTCAGAATCCTTTTTTTTTAATTCTTACTCCTTAGCTCTCCCAGTGTGAAACTGCTGTCAGTTGAGAGAGAACAAAGTTGCTTTAAATCCTGCTGCTGAATGAATGTCAAGCAATATTTAGAGTGATATAAACTACAACAGATACATTTCAGATATGCACAAATACCTACCACGACACAATGGCCTAACTTGGAATAGAAATTAAAAAAAAAAAAAATTAAGGTCACATTATAGGATTTGTTTGTTAATTAGACTCGAGTTATCTACACGACTTATTAGTGATTTTTTTTATTTACAAGCTGGCATCAGTGATGACCTCACAAAACAGGGTCAGGTATGACTTATATATGCATTATTATTATTGCACGTAATAAAAAATTTCAGACACTGCTCAGTGTTTCCAGAACACCAGGCAGATGTGCAGATTTTAGTGAGCAACCCTTTACGCACCTTTTAAGGTACTTATTGCATTTTCAGCTCCTTGATAGCGACCTTTAATTTCTTTGTTTGCACTGCCTCAGAACTGACTCCTTCATAAAGGACATCAATCACTGAAACAATGTGATGGTTGTACAAAGGGGTTCAATAAAGGGACTTTTTTTTCCTGACATAAAATGTTTTAAGGGTAACAACACTGATTTCACTGTACAGGCAGTAGCAATTATTTCCAAGAACATTTTATCATCCCTTCTTTTCTCTCCTGTCACGGTATTTTTTTTCAGTTTTAGTTTGTGACCTCAGACCTCACAGAGCATCAGGCTGAGGTAATAATGGAAATGACACCTTTTTACTTGTTTCCTTATACTTTCCTCAAGCTACACAAGAAAATAAAAGCTCCTATTTCTGGGAAGGCTCGTTCATCTGACACTGGCTCCCCACACACTCCCTGTGTATGAACACGCAGATGCAGACAGGATTTCAGGAAAAGGATATTTGTGTCATCATTGACTTCAAACGCCCCGTACTTCAGACAAGCTTCTACAAATAAAGCTGCTCTATCAAAGTACCTCATGCTGATAAATGGGGAAAAAAGAAAAAAAGAAAAAAAGAGAGAATTATTTGTTAGGATACAAAGCAGGAAAATATTCCAGGACACTGCATCAAAACACTGGCACAGAGGTTTTCTAAGACTTTCTTACATCTTGTCCAATTTCGGACGAGAGAGAAGACTCTGCTGTTTCATCTTTACCTGTGCAACATCTCTGCAACTCTTGTAAAGCATCCAAGTGACAGCAGGACAAGAATGGCCTTGGACTTCTGGTTGACTTGTGGGGAGCAAAGGTAATCCACCCACCTCTTCAGCACGTCAGCACACTCCTCCGAGTTCAGACGGACCTGTGGGAGATGGGAATGCCAGGTGTCAGTGCTCAGCTGCTGCCAGGGACACAATCCTGCTGCTGTTTCATTCTTTTCAGTGCAACACTTTGGGCAGAAGTCAAAGCTGCTGAAACTCTCAGTTATTAATAAAAAGTGCACCTATCCCTTGATTTAATACAAGATAAAGGAAGTTGAGAAATATCTAAGTATAAAAGTACTCCCCTTGGGTCACTCCTTTTTCACATGTGATTATTTTTACCCCAAGCTTTTTTAAGTCACCAGTATGAAGAAGTTAGAAATCTCTACCCCTCACTGAAGACTTATTTTTCTTAAAAGCAGGATTCACTCATTCAGAAAATCTGAGTACAAATTTGCCACGCTTTCTTCAGGAAACACAACAGAAACTTAATCAGAGACAATGAAAAATCCTTACTGACTCCTGCCCACTATAACATGGGGAAGTAATGCTGCGTGTAGATAGTCCTGCTGTAATTGTGTCTGCAAAACCACCTGTTGGTGGTGATGCAAACTGATGAATGGTGCTCAGTTTGAAATCAGCACACGTCACGTGCAGCTCAGCACAAATCCACCGCCTGGTTACTTATCGACTGCCAGGAGTGGATTTGTAGTTCATCACAAACCCTTGCGAGGTTGTGATGCAACCTCACAAACCACTGCTCAAAAATCAGAAAATTGAGTATTCCAACCCTTTTTAGGTGGTCCCAATCCCAAACCTGTAACAATCCATTGAATGGATTGGCTCGTAGAAGGCTAAGACAGGGGAAGAACTGATGAAGGTATCTCAAACTGATGCTTCAGTTCTTTAACTCTGGAGCACTTCAGCACCCTCATCAGCCTTCATGCATATGCTGAGTAGGTAGTTCATGCTGGCAAACTGGAAGCTGGGGAGTGACACACCTTGGCCAGCCACGCTGCACGATTCCACTCGCCGTAGGTCTGCAGGTAGCGACAGGCGTCAGCAGCCTTGTCGATCAGACACAGCAGCTGCACTCCCTCTGGGGAACAAAAACCACTCCAAAGAGTAAGTTAGGGGGAAGAAAAGTGTCATCAGGTCATTCACCTCCCCCCAAAAAAGCATCTCTGTATCCTTCTGAGCACACAAAGATGTTGAGAACTCCTCCTTTCCGGGTGTCAGCTACGGGATCTTTTCCCACACAAAGCTCTCATTTGTATTTGCTCTAAATAAAAATGGCAAGGGGTTCACAGGATTTCTCCTCATAAAGAGGAGAAATAGTCTTTAATAGTCTTTAAATGAAAATAAAGGATTAGCCATGAAATCTATTTATTTAATTTACCATCCTGGCCACAAGGTATTGACAGTGAAGTGATACTTGTCTACTGAGTGGAAAGTATTTTTCCAGGCAAGTACAGACATTTGTCCTTTCCCTGCATGTCTTTGAGTGTTTCAGTCAATTGTTACAAGGTGGACAGCTCTTGCATTAAGTAAAATTAACCTCTACTTGTAAGAAAACACATGTTTTGAAACAAGGTCTGAACTAAAAAGGAAACCAAGTCCACGTTCCGTCTCTGTCATAGGGCACTGAATTTTAATCAGTACTTTAGGTGGAAAAGTGGAAAATACTTACCTTTATGTGCTCAGCCTCTTTTCTGCAAACAATTGCCACAAGATTTACTCCAGAATTAACTTTTCCAATGAAAATGAATCAAAACTAGTTGAACTTTAGAACTGAGTTACTGATTATTTTTGAGTTAACTTGTGTTAACTCTGAAAGGCAGTGCATGGTGTAACAGATAAATCTAATACTGATCAGAATTACTAGTTTACAGGCAAGCAGAAAGTGATACTTTACCTGCAAGCTTTCCATTGGCTATCATGTTGGTTGCTACCAGTTTAATGGTGCTTTGAGATGGGCCAGACGAGGTGACAGTCGTGACCAAACAAGCTTTGAGTGAATCACAGTAATAATGGGCATTCTCTGAACTGGTTTCTAACAGCAGTTGCACTGCTCTGTCGGTCTGGCAAGAGAAAAAACACAACTTTGACCACAACATATTGACTTTTGTTTAAAAGTCTTTTTATTTTTACCCTTTTTAAGACATGGAGTAAATGAAAGTTATTCTAAAACAGGCTATAAAAATATCTACTGGTATAGCAAGCATTAAGATTCTATTTCAAAAAAAGCATCCATAGCAAGGATAGCACTTAAACCCCATCGTGAATACAATGCACATTAATATTTAGAATTAACTTTTATTTATAGTCATTCATTTCCTTGTTTAAATAAACTTTTGTAGGGTTATAGAAGGAAGAGGAACATTTAAACAGGTAGAGAAGAAATAAAATTGTAAAGATGCACAAGCTGGCCAGGATCTCAGAGACCATCAAGGATCTTTCAGGCACCTTTGACTGGTAAGATTTGCTGATGTCCTCAAACGCAAAGTGGCACAGAAATCATTTAAGTTCAAGCCAGTAACTCCAAAGCTATTTTTGGAAATGGATGCAGCACAATTACAATAGCAGGGAACAGTGCATGATCCATGCAGTAAAATACCAGCAATATTCTTATCAGGGTCTCACTGCTCAGCAGAGATCTCCTGCAGGCTCAGCTACATCCTTGTCATCCAAAAAGAGAGCACAAAGTGCACACTGAGTTATCCCAAAGATCTTCTAATTATTTCTGGGAAACTGAAAATGTAGGGTTTTGTTCCCAGTCACAAGATTGGAAACATTTTCATAGGGTTCCCACAGAAACTGTAGTAGTCTGGAGCAGGTAACATCAAACGCTATCACCTACCACGTCACCACACAGAGTCTGCTGTGTCATAACACACTAAGAAAATGGGTTAATAAAAGTATGAAACAACAAACCGAGTTAGAAAAAAACTTCACTTGAATAGGTTAAGTACATAAAGCAGAGAGGGGAAAGAAGAAGAAAAAATTCAAATATTACCCACAAACCTGGCCCAAGAGGAGAAGTTGATCAGCACATTTCCTGGTATGATCATACGTTGATCTCTTCACTTCCTGGAGATTTACTCTTTCAAGCTGGAATTTCTGGACGAAGAAAGAAAAGATTTTAAATGTTAGTTTATCGTGCTGATGACACTCTTCTTCAATTTGTTTTTGAACTCTTTTGAAATACCTGGAAGTAGGAATTTTCACACAGTATGTCGTAGCAGATATCCAAAGGATTCACCAGCTGTTCCTGAGGGACTGTTGTGTCTGCTGGTTTCCCAGGCTTTTCCTGGCACAGGCTGTGCAAATAGTGGGCAGCGACAGTCCAGAAATGCAGTTCAGATTCATCCCCATACAGCCTGAGAAGATACAAATCAGGATGTTAAGCAGGTTTGTATTTTTTCCTACGTCACATGAAAATAAGACACATTTAATTTTTTACAAGAACAAACAATGCATTCCTATGGAGGCCACAAATACTTTGCATTTATGAGACAAACTACAGGAGAAGAATAAGGAAAGCTATAAGAGCAATCAAATTCAGGGAATGTTCAGCACAGAAATATGTGGAAATTGATATCTATAATTATTTTATACTTAATCCCTAATATCCTCTTTCAACCCCAAGTTACTAAGTTTGAAAAACACCTTTGAATACAGACAGACTAAAATTAGTTCACTTTAAGCAGAAGAACCACAGGGAACAAATAACTTTGAAATAAAAACCAGGCCTTCCCCTGTTTGCATGTAATCTACTGTGAAAGTTCTAATGGGTGAAAAAGCAGTTTAGGAGTTAAAAAGAACTGTCTGAGTACCTAAACTTCAGCTCATTCATATGCAATGAGAGCATCAAGAGTTTACAAGGAAACATCTGGTAAAATTATCTGAATCTCTACTACCTGGCAACCAGGAGACATCTTTGCAAGAGGCTGAAATCTGGATCAAGCAGAAGTTTCTTGATGTCACTGCAAAAGAGAAGGCCACAAATAATCAATAAAATGCCGTGCAAGTTTTTTTTTTGGCTGGTTGGTTTTCAACACAAGCAGGTTGTGTCACATACAAACTGAAAAAAAATCAAACCTCCATTTCCTTTCTGAATTCAAATCTATGAAAACAGTTATATATAATTTGAGATATAACTGAAATTGTATCTTCAATAAAGGATTTTTAGAATTTTGGCCTTTTCTTCCTCAGAGAAGAATTAAATATCCTAACAAAACCTGAAGTATTTAAGTAGCAGTGTCTGGACCAACATCAAAGAACCACACATCCCTGGGAAGTACTGCTTAAAAAATTCCAAATGCTCACTAATCAGTGCCAAATAATCGACCCTAATCAGAATTTTTAAAGCACCAATTTTAAGAGTTACATAAAAATTCACTTTGTTTAAAATAAAAGCTGTCATTAGTCAAGCTTATCTCTAGAGAGGCAAAAATCATCCTTTCTCCTTAAAGCTGGGAATTGTCACAAACTTCAGTTTTTTTGCCTTCTTAGAATTCTGTACATTATTACTCAAGTAATAATAGGAAAATTCTTACTTGGACAACGAATTCAACTGCTCTTGAAGAAGGTTTTTAATATTTTCATTCTCTGGATAATCTCTGGATTAAAAAAGACAAGAAAAAAGAAAGTTTCTTATATTATCAAAAGGACAGAATTATCTGAAATGGCAGTAGCAGAAAAACACAAGAACAATCTTTCCCATTTTTATGATAAGCCACTCCTGAAAGATTCTTTGGTTACTAGTTCCAAAACAGGAATGCAAGATTTGGTTTTGCTTTCTCTCAACCTCAGAGCCAGTGCCAATTCTTTCTTTTCCCATTTTTCTTCTATTCATTAGCCTTAAAATTAATGAAAATGCCAACGCCTGGAGCATCATTCTGTGCCCACAAGCAGTCCCCAAACACAACACAGGATATAAAATGTGAACAGGTACAGACAGGTCTATCAGAATATCAGAGCATCACTTTCAGTGGCACTTCAGGAACCACCTCTGACCACCACAGTAACTTCTAGAACAAAGAGAACACACAGTTGTTCCCAAAATTAATGTAACCTGTAAATAACCTAAAAATACTGCCAGTACCCTAAAGCAGAGAGCCGTTTTCAACAGCTACTGAGTGCAGATTTCAAGTGCTACTGAAAGCCAAAGGAAATAAAACACTTGACCTTAAAGCCTTTTCTCTTTATTACTTTTAGCACTAAATATTGAACCTGCTATCTTTTTCACTGTCCTGAAGAGTGAGAAAACTTAAATATCTAACAGTTATTTGCACAGAAAGACCAACAAAATATGTAGGATTTAAAAAAACAATAAGATGAATATTTCTCCTTACATGTCCGTTATATCTAGAGAATATTTCTCATCCCATGGCTGATGCAACAGGAATGCTTTTAAAGCTAATGAAGCCCTTGGAACAAGCAGATAGGGACACCAGGCAGGTTCTGAAACAAAAGGCAAAGATTCATTTTGGAGTGGTTCATGTGCAATAACGCTGTGTTCAGGGAACAGAAAATGCACCACCTTGCTTGCCAGCAGAAGAAAAATCATAAATAACAAGTCTTTTCACACAGCCAGCCCAGGTGACCAGATATAAAAGCTTATCTCTCCACTCAGGCAAAAACATTTCATAGAAGGTACAGGCTTATCAACCATCCTCTGATGAGAATTTCAGGACATCCCATATTGGATTTTAGCCACAGGCTCCTGGAACACGTGAAGTAGAGCTGTGTACAAGGATTATTATTACTACAAGGACATGCTGGAAAATAGGGAAAGCTGTGCCCAAACGCATCATAATGCATGGTTAGTTTTGCTTTGCCCCTGTGGTTTCCACAGTGTAAAACAAGATTAACACCCATCATCTGGAAGGGATGTTGGGAAGTTTAGTACCTGTCTGTATTAGCAGAGAAATTAGATGAAAATTATAGGATTAACTGCTGTCAGACAAATTTAAAAGTTCTGTGTTCATCACAAGGTTTGGGTGACTGTGCAGTAAATACAACCTTTAAAAGTGACTGAGGGGTAAAACAAGCACCAACTATTAAATATTCAGACATTCCCTGTATTTGTATGCATTGAATGCTGCAGGAACCCAGTAAATGTGATTCTGTAATTAAAAGATTGCCAGAGTGTAGAGGCAGGACAGCTAAATCACAGGTAACCTTACAGCTGGCACATCCTAATTGAAGCGTGCTTGGCTTTACAAGGCTGATCTTTAGAACTTCATTTTACAGAACATTCATTTGACAGCAAAAATAGCTGTGCTAAATGACATGTTCTCTCAGACATTCCACGTCCCAGTTTTGCAAATCTGTGTTAGCTAGAATCTACAGCGTTTTAAGGAAAGCTAATGTTTTAAGGATACTCTATGAGTAAAGAAAAAATTGACTCAAAAGATGACAACAAAAGCAGTTCTTTGGAACACTAGTAATAAAAAATAAAAAATGTGGCTTAGTTAGCTAGTTAAATATTTAATTTCCCTTCTTAAACATATGGCAAAACAGTAAAAGAGCAGAATGAGTGCTGTTTGAAAGTTCAGTCTGAAATGCAATGAATTAAGATATTCAAAAAGTGGAAGTTGTTCAAAAAACCATCCAAAATGCAAGTGCATTTTACCCATCAGTTGACAGCCAAATGAAATCACCATACCTATGAGGTCCTGTTCATCCATCCTGAAACAGGAGGGTTTCATGGACAGGTCCAGGACTCGAATACATCCATCATCTGACGCCAGGACCACCTTGTCGGACGTGCACCAGTCCACGTCCAGGATCCGGAAATTCACGTTCCTTCCACTCCTTAAACTGCTCACCATTTGTACCTTGGGAAGGTTATTTGTCATTTTTAGTAGGCTCTCCATCACCCAGCATAAGGCTGTGTCACACACCCCTGAGGCACAGCCCGAGATTCACACTACAAGGTGAAGTTAGTGGTAAATCATTTTAATAATGGTCTTTTCTGGAGGGCAGGGAATTTAGAAGCCTTGGAGTAGGTCACATGGTTGCCCTGAAACAATACTTTTCCCAATTTAGAGGTGAGAAAAGATCCTTTTGAGTACAGCTGTACAGCTGCCTTTTGGTTATCTTTTCTGACATAAAGTTTCCAAGGGGAACTGGTGAAAATCTGCATCCCCTTTTTGATTCCAGTCCCCTGATTCAGCACATGTGCATCAAAACCAGAGTGAGGTTCTCATTAATTAACTCATGCTCTTCATTAACAAACACCTTCTTGGTAAATACTGAACCTGTCCAAAAATACATTTAGACACAGCATTAACATAACTTTAGGGGAATGGAATGGTTCATCATCCACAAACAAAAGAGAGATAAACAAAACACTCTGAATTGTGCTTTTAACTGGTCGGCAGCTGGACATTTTGTACCCCTTCTGCAGCATCACAGAACACTACAATTGTTAATGTCAGGAAACAGTAGCAAGAATTCCACTGCAGTCAACATTCTGCTGTTTCCTTTCACATGTTCCAGAGCAAAGCAAGGAGTTAGAGACATGTAAGGTACAACAGCTCTAGGACACCATCATTTTCATGATGAGAGAATTAGGACTGGTTGTAGGCAGAAGCTGAAGTGCTAAGCAGACAATTACATCTATAATAGCACCGAGATCATAAAATATTACTACAGATTTCTGGAAGATTTTCAGTTGAAATCAGCTGAAAATGTGATTTTAGTTTTAAATGCTTTCATGTAGGAAACTCTTTTGTCCTAGGAAAAAAAAGGGGGGAGTATCTTATGGCAGCAAAACTACTCAAGGAGAGACTCCTGCGATAATATTCTACTCTGCTTAAGTAATTCACAGTTGGTCATATCTGCTGTCCAACTCTTATTACCAGCAAATTTTCACACTGCAGTAATTCAGTGTCTGAGCTTGGAGCTGGTGCTCATCACAGAGCACACAGAAAAAAAACGAAATTCCTGTTTCACACCTGAACTTAGTCCAGGGGGCTCAGTTAAAACAGTACAATTCTCTCCCCTTCCCCATGGTACTATCATCCCCTGAAAGACATAGGAAGCAAATCCCAAAAGATCTGTGAACATAACTACAGAATTTCTGAGTAAGATGAGAAGCTAGACAATGTTGATGAACAAAATGTCTGGTTTTCTGGTATTCCCTAACAAATTAAATCAACTCTTGACTATGCACGGAATTTAAGAAACCACTTGCCCACAGGTTAAATTCTCAAAGTGGGGACTCCCCTTTAACTTTTCAAGGTCTGCCTCAAACCCATTACAAGAGGGTGACAAAGAGGAACTCAGACACATTGTCAGCTTTATGAGTGAAAGGGACTTTCCATTGATGGCAGCTTAAAAATGTTTTACAGGGAGTAAAAGTCTTCTGGGCTTCATCACACAAGAGGCAGCAAGAAATCATGACTTAGTAAACGTTACTCCTTGATTTTCAGAAGTAAAGTGTGTTTTTTGAAATTAAGTGCACATCAAACCCACCTCTTTGGAATCCCAGATTTCTGCCCCGTCGTTGTACATGGCGAGAAGTTTTTGGTTTCCTTTCCCCGGGGCAAATCGGATCTTCCTCACCCAACTTCGGTGTGTGGGGATCCCCCTGAGGAAAGGACAGTGCAAGGTTGGTATCAATCACCCTCCACCTGATATTGTGGAGAGCAAAAACGAGGAAGGATAAAAGAAGCCCAAATTCTGACACTCATTACGTCATGTTGGACAGACTTGATCTGCATTCCTACCTGGATACTCTGGCTTTCAAATCCCAGAAGTTTAAGTTTCCATCAACATCTCCAAGAACCAGTATATCCCCTTTCCAGGCAATGCATGTAATGCTGCCCATACTTCCCTGAAAATATTTAAGCACCAGAACTTATGGTTAATAAAGAGAGACATACAAATAAACATTTCAACAGTGGTTTTCAGAATTTAAAAAAAAAAAAAAAATAGACCAAATTCTACTCAGTTAAAACTGAAGCAGTTCTATCAAATATAAACATCTATCAAGTCAGTCATATTTGCTTCAAAATGCTTCAAGAGAGATTTCCTTGTAAAAGATTTTAGGATTATAGCAACAGAAATCAATTCTCTGCCTCTTGTTGCAAGGAAGTATCAACTATACAAAACAGTAGCATATACTACAGAAGGAAACAAAAAAAAAAAAGAACACCCATTTCTAAGTGTCAAAGCCTTTCCAGAACAATTTAAAAGAGAAAGAATTCTGGGGAAAGAACAAACTTAAAACTCACAGTTTCAAGTCCCCCTTATGACATAAGACAAAATCCATTAGCAGAACAGAATCGTGTTTCAGTAACTGCCCCTGTTATCCAACAGTTTGTATATGCTTTACTAAAAATACTTAAAAATATGTCATGCAATTTATTCAGAAAGCAAGTCAGGCCCTGTGAAGATTCCAACTTGTAAAAAAAAAAATTATTTATTTCAATGATGTTTTCAACCAAAAAAATGATAGGATTGTGAAAACAGAATTGTCACGGGTTTGAAGTTGGAATTTGTGTTACAGGTTTCAAACTACTGCATTAGCGACCACTCGCTGCTACAAAGCATATCCTTGATTTTTTTTCAGGCACTCATAGCTAAGAAAAAAACAAAAGCATCAATGATACAGAAAATTTGAACTCACATCAGGAGGAATTCTTGCACTGTCTTTTACTGAGTTTCCTTCTACTGTGAGGTGATAAACCTGCCCATCAGCACCTGTAAACACAAAGTGCTCTCTGGCAGAAATGTTCTGGCTCAGCTCTGATTTGCTTTCAGCTTCCTGTAACAAGCTTGAAAAAGAACACAACGAGACATAATTATTTCTTCCTTAAATGAGAATTGCAAGTTAAATTCCAGTTAGTGCAGACAGGCAGCATAAAATAACCCCAGATATGTTTCAAAGCAATTTATCTAGAAGCAAGAGTGAAAATTTCTGGAGTCAAATAACAGTTTTACTTCAAGAAGGAGGTAACCAAGGGGCTACAGGCACACCTGAGAGAAACCTCAAAGTACATCAAAGTCCCACATATAAAACCTGAAGGGAGGACCATGAAGTTGTTTTGCCTGTGACATACTCCAGAATCAGTTCAAAAACATTCTGTTCCACAGGGTGGAAAAACAAGCAGTGCTGCGGAAGAGCATCAGGGCAGAGTGAGAGGTACCTGATGACAGAGGATTCCACGCTGGTCACCTCAGTGTCTGATGCCACCGTCTGCCTGGCCATGGCCTCCCTGGCTGCCAGCTGCTTCTTCCTCAGGCTTTTTAGGTTATGGGAAGGGGACCATTCCTGGGAAAAATGTTCCAGGAAAATGGAGAAGACAAATGTTTATTCCCTGAACGTACTGCGGGTTGATGATGATTTGCAAGAAGGTTGTTTGCCATCACCCGAGGGGCAGCCCAGGTTTTCCACCGGTGCCTCCCTTTTGTCTTGCCTCTTTATGATGACAGATGAAAATGGTGACACGGGTGAAATGGTAAAGCTCTTATATGCTACAGATACAAATACAGATATTTTGCTACAAAATTGTTCAAAGATTTTTATACTATCTGGACTTACTGCATCTGATAAACAGTAACAGCATTTATTCCTTACCAAAGCAGTTGCTGTAGGGAAGTTTTTAGACATTTCTCTGAGCAGGGTGCAGGTTCTGACATCCCAGATCTCCAGCGGTTTGTCTTTAAATACCACAGCTAGATACTGCCTGAAACAAACGAGAATTTACTACAGCAAAAGTAATCATTCCATTTTAGTCTGAGCACTTTTACTTCACACATATTGTTCACATCAGCACTGTGGAAACCCTCAGAGATCAACAGGAAGCAGAGTAAACTAATTTGGCTCAAATCCCCCTCTGAAGCTTGTGATTCCCTTGAAGGGGGAAGGCAAAAGAATGTCTAAAAGGACTTCTCCTCAAAGCTAACAAAAATTCCTGTCAGGGGCTTCTGCTCAATTACTGCAAAGGCGACCAGGGAAGCAGTTCAGAGAAAGCAGCAGCACCTCTAATTTGGCCTTGAGTTGATGACTGCACAAGGCATCAGAAAGACACATCAAAAGTGTAGGTTGGACAGATTTTTTTCCTCTAATTCAGATGCAGTCGCTTCCTAATCCAGGAATAAATGAACATAAAACCATCTTCCACTTGTCAGTTATGTCTTGAGACTGTTCATCTGTGGAGCTGCACAAGTATAATACCTTTAATCTGCCACTTTTCACATTTAACTTTAAAATACAGAGGCTGTGCAGAATATGGACATTCTGCCACTGCAACTATCTCTATTTAAATGAACTACCCTTTCTTGTTCTCACTCAGCACTCTCTGCTCTCTTCATCTAAGCCCGTGACTGCTCTTAATTTTTGATGTGTTAGTAACACCATTAAATGCTTGAACTCTTCCAAATTCTCTGAAATGTATACATACTTCTGAAAATATCCCTACACAAGCTAGAGGACATTAATTTTTTTCCTCCACTGTAAAGAAAAACAACTTTTAAGATTTATAAACAACACCTTAATAAATTCAACACCACTTTAATTTCATTTAGACAGGAAAGGGAAGTAATATCCCAGAGCACTGCTATTATTATTTTTGATACTGTGAAGACCAGGGTCTCCTGTCACAGGCCTGAGTGCAAAACAATGAGGATTTGATAGTAAACAATTTGGCCACTTATCAGCTGCCTGTTCAAACAACTATATCTCACATCTGGTTTTCCAGTAAATACTTATTATAAAGGTGTGAAATACTTAGAAAAACTAATAAACCTGAAAAATCATCCAATTTTTAATGCCAAACTTCCCAGTTTTAAGTTAGGCTTAAGTTACAGAAAAGAGAATTAACTCCTAACAAAATCAAAGTTGACAAAAGCTGTTCAGCACTTTTATTCTCTCTAAAATTTATCAAAATGCCCATTCACTCAACACAATTTTTATAAGAAATAAAATACTAAAGACTGATCTTGCCATGTGATCGGATCCTGAAGTTACGAAGTCAACCACAGAAACATTCACAGCTTTTGCACTTGGAATTGATATCCTGAGGTATTTTTCTCTGGATCCTGCTGTACATTTTTCCACACCCCCTGAAGTGTTTTTTTTCCAAGGATCTCTGAGGCGACCCGCATGGAGCAGAACAAAGACCAGAAACTTGCCGAGGCTGCTGCACTCACTTCAAATGAGACACCTTGATCATTTCAATGGCCGGCTCGTCATTGCCTCGCTCCCCACGGAAGGCAACGCTCCTGCCTGGGACACAAACACACCAGGGGGAACACAGAAACAGTTACCAGACACAACATAAACAAGGGAAGAGTTCATCAACAACTCTCTCTGCAAACAGAAATAGTTTACAAACCAAGCTGGAACACCCCCAAGTAACCCACCACCTCTTACACCGCTCTTGTCACCATCGAAGTTTTGCTTCTCTTTCTTGCCAGCTAAAAGAACAAACCCCAAGAATTTATAAACTTATCCCCCCAAGAATTTATAACCTTACACACCTAAGAATTTATAACCTTATCCCCCTGAGAATTTATAACCTTATTCCCAACAAAATCTTCCCCCGCTTGCACAGAGTGTTGCAGAATTGCAGATGTTACACCCATCATTAAAATAAATAATGACCTACAAACACAGGGGCACCACAGCATCTCCTCTGCAGGCTTCATTCTCCTCAGCTGGCAAGGAAAATTCGAGCTTTTCAACTTTAGCTACTCTTGTGGGTTGTCTGTAGCTAAATATTATGTAGTTATCAAGATGCAGTTATCAAGAATTCTAGTTAGAGCTCTCATGTCAGAGGCCAGGCTCCAGGAAATCTTCCAGCTCTACTTTCCTCATTAGTGATGAAGCACCTCAGGAATTTTCTTTCTTTTTTTCTTTGGCTCAGAAATGCAAATATGAATTTTGTCCAGGTGTTTATAAAGCAAACACGAATCAGCACAGTTTATTTAGCCCTAAAATAGAAAGCTGGGCACACAAGTGATGGAAGAAGCAACAAAGAGTTAAATTGCTATTCCTTTATTGAAAGCTTCAAAGAGGAAATGTAACATTTTTAAGCAAACCATATGCTAAGGTCTCAGTTCTGTTTGTAAATGTTCAAAACTGATTTACAAGCTGAGTGCACAGGCAAAATCCCATTTTACATGAGATTAATTTCACAATGTGTGTTATCTTTTTGGGTTGGGTTTTAAACAGATGAACAAGGGACATTATATGGAAAAAAATTAAAATAATGTCAAGTTACAAGAATAAACTCTTTGTGCAGCATCCTGGAAATACATCAATTGAGTTTTTTCCATCAGCTCAAAAAACCCCACTAAAAAAAAAAAAAAATCGCTTTATGCTACATAAAGTAATTCAGAATTAGCCATTCAGGCTCTTCAATTAGAAATTAAATGGCTCCAGGTTTTCACATTCGAAAATAATTTAAAATTATTGAAGTGATTCCTATTTTGGGCTGTCCAATCTCCTCATTTACACCTCCAAGTATTGGGCAAATATTGAGTTCAAACACAAATATATTTGTCATCCACTGGGAGGCCAGAATAGCTGAAAAACACACACAACTCGTTCATTTTGCTATCAACAGTATCTTTTAAAAAGCGACTTATTTTCTAACCTTTCCAATTCTTTCTAAAAGTATCAGGTTTTATCACTAAAACACCCATTTTACACACATTCCCACAGTCAAATTCTGGCCATGGATGGGCCTGATCTACCTTGGAAACACTCACCTGTTGGGAGATCCACCAGCTGCAGCTCATTCCTGACCAGCCCCAGATTGTTGGGGGTTGATGTGGCAAAGGAAATGAACCCAGTCAAGCTGATCCACTCAATTCCCCTGGGGGCAGAAGGGAGGATGTGGAGCACGTTAGACAAAATATTTTAGTGGCCAGAAAATAGCCTGAAGTACAATTAATATTTTTTTTGTTGTTGTTGCATTTCCTTAAAAAAAAAAAAAAAAAAAAAAGCAGTGCAAAAGTAATTCTCCATGCTTTGTGGAAACATTATATTTAAGTATAAAAATAAGGTGTGCGTTTACAACTACGATGTAAAGATAAAGTTAATTAAATTAAATTAAAGAGCAGCTTTCTTTTCAGACCACACCAGCTCTTCTCTGGTTAAGGAAAAAATTTCAGCTAGAAGCACTGTCAACTTTTGCAGAAATCCCTCACATATTCACTTCTAGAGGGGACTGAAAGCACTGCTCTGATTAAATCGGTGGCTATTATCAAACAACTCAGATCTCCCAGCATACAGAGAAATATTTATATGGATAGCAGGGTGGGTGGACTTCATTCCTTCAGCCCAAAGAGACATAAAGATAATAAAAAAAAGAAAGGCCCTGACGAGATTTTAAAGGCTATCATTAAAAACCCGAAAACCTGCTGATTTTTTTTTTTTTTTTATTATTCTTTTAGATCATCCCAGGGCAGCTCCCAACCAAATCACCCCGGAGTGCTGCGAGGATGGGAGGTTACACTGCACACAACAAACTGTCAGCACAGATGGACTCCACGAAAATTCCATGAAATATCTCTGAACAGCACAGAGAGGACAGAAAGTGGCACTAGGTGGTACTGTTCCAAAAGCAGATCGTCCTCCATCCCCATTTCACTCACCCCCCTCGTGCCTGCAGAACCTGTTGAGGGCTTTTATCTGAGACTTAAATCGAGGGACTAATCTAAAAGAAAACTGAGACTGTTCTAACACACACAATATGCCCAGTTGAATTTCAACATGGATAAAAAGATTTGGGTTTTCCTCCAATCCTTCAAGCACAGATTGCTTAAGGACTGTTTCCAGGACAACTAAGTATTCTGTTACTTCAACTGTAAAATCATGGTGTGTGAAACGTGAGGAAGATAAATACCAGTGTTTATGATTTAATGTCAGTAAATCCAACTCACATTATTCTAAGTAGAAATTCCCCAAATGTAATGTAGATGGGTGCAAACAAAAAAGCACTCCCATAATATTCTGCACAGATAATTTACAGCCATATTTATTGTTTTAGTTCAAGCTTTAAAAACACAGGAAGCTTTTATCCCTTAAGCCCTAAAGAGAATTAAAAAATTTAGGACCCGGCCTTTTTTCCCAGCAGGACCTATGAAAGTTCAACCAATAATTTCAATCAAAATGAGAAGTTCTCGATGATTAATTGAAACATCACAGGAATGACTGACTAGGAATCTACAATTGCAGTCAGGTGTGACAGTGCAAGTCTCCAAAGGGTCATAAATCCAGGGAGCTTTCTGAAATGGAAGAAATGGGAATTTTGACACCTTTCCATCTTTTATCTACTGCTCCACTACGTTTTTTGGAAAAAGCCCAGGAACTCACAGTGCATTGTTACTGCTGGGAGTTATTCACCCTTCTCCTTCAAAGACCTGAAGCATTTTCATCAGCTCTAGTTTTCATCAGCCCAGGTTTAACAGGTTTTTTTCTCTGCTGCTGCCTGGCCATCTGTCAATACCAATAAATACCCAGAGAAAAAACCCAAGACACTCATCATCAGGAGGAAACCTTAGCTTAGCTAACTGCTTGCACCTGAAACAATAGCAGTTTTGTTCCTGTCAAACAAGCAAATTGAGTTGAAAGCACTGAAGGCAGGGGTTTAATCTGTAAGGAAGGAAACAAGTCGTGTCTCCCCTACTGAAACAGCTCCTTTTCCTCACAGAAGACATCTCTGCCCACCAGAATTAAGGGTTACATTCAGCTGCCAACTATTGCTCAGGCTGAATCTACTCTTTTCAAATTTAAAATTCAGGGATTCTGTACGTTCAGCTTCTCTCAGTCACTTCAGCAGTTAAGACTCAGTTGTTCTGATTAATGTTTCCAATGCAAACAATTTACAGAGGGTACTGGGGTGGATAAAAACACAAATTACTTTTCTAGCTGGGAATGGATTGTTGTGACTTTATGACATGGCAGCTGCTGCTTAAATTTAAGGATTATAAGAAAAAGAGAAAGATAAAATTGGAAATAAAAGCAGATGTGGGACCAAAGTGGAAGCAGATATTTTTCATTCTAATTTCTCTCTTCAAGGAAAGTTTTTTTTAAGGAGGTGATGAATGTTTGCAAAGCACTTTCCCAAAGGGCACTCAGCTTAAATTCAAATGTTAAAGCAGCTTCAATTCAACTGCTAAAAACTTGGATGTAATGCCATAATTCCCAAGCTTTGCCTGCAGGCCGTGAACATTCTCGTTACAATCAGTGAGATTTTAATTTTAAAAATGAAAGCTTCAGTGAAAAAGAAGCAGCACTGAGAGGTGCAAATGTGCCACTGCACCAGAAGTACACTGGAGGCATTTTTATTTCCATGGCTCAAATATATTCTTCTCTGCACTGAAGATGGATTATCATCTCCTGTCTTGCTACAGGAGCTTACACTGGTCCATGCAGAGAACAGGGATCAGATTTTGGTATTTTGTGGTTCTCCTAATTCCTCTTAGTAATAAGAATTTTGGGAAATCTCTGTACCCTCAAGGACAAAAGTCTGACCTGCTCACAGCTTCTTTCCCCCAGCACACAGGCCATATTCTTGTTTTTTCCCTCACTTACGTTCCCAGCAGTAGCCTGATTTCTTTCCCCCTCTGAACCATTTCTGCTGCTTCTTTATAAAAATCTCCTTATATCTCCATCTCCTTATAAAAATAAAACTAAACTCCACAGAAGAGTATTTACTTACACAGTTCTAAACACACTGTCCCAATCACAACACAGAACTTCAAAGTTTAAATAAAAAACAAAAATCCAAACAGAAACAAAACATCAGTCTGTGAATGCATGTGTAGCTTCTACAAAAGAACACTTTAATCCCAAAGAAATAGTAATTGCTTACACCCAAACAACTCATTACTTTGGCACACTTGATTTGTAAAGGAGAATTGCCTTACTTTTATTACATCCTCAGACTACAGAGCACTGGAAAAAAACTCTGCTGGCCTGGAGTTATAATTTCAGGGTATTCTCAAATTCCATACTAAAATAATGATGTTCCCTGCAGGTATATTTTCAGATACAGAGGCATTATCCAATCTATCTGCATTTCAGAGGTAAAGAAAGAATTCCCACTGGAAGAAAAAACTGTTGCACTCCATGAAAATTAATTAAAGTCAAAAAGAACCCCTGTGCCTCAGACTACATTGCTTGAAGCATTCCCCTGAACTTGAAAAAATTCTGTGGAAACTCATTCAGACTGTTAAGGCTGGGATTGAGGAAATTAGAACAAATATTTAGAAGACTTACCCACATACCAGCTTATGGTTAAATGGAATTCACAAATATTTTATTTTAGTTCTAAAAATACCACTTATTGAAGACAGTTGCTAGAAAGACAAATGTACTCCTGAAGTTTCTCAAAAGCTGCAAACTTGGGACAAATTGAAAAGCCCAAACTAACAATACTTCTAATTATAAACAAAGCTTTTTTTTTTTTTTTTCAGAAGTGTATTTATTTCCTCCTCTGTCTCCTAATTTTTTTAATCTGTGAAATGTTAGTAGTAGTTTTTATTTTGAATTCTATAATTACTTTAATAAAGAAAGGGCTGTCCTCTTGTGCTGCACAACAGAAAATAAAATGAAAATAATTTCACAAGTAGCTGTTGGTGTGAAACCATAAGACTCAAATGGTTCAGAATCAAAAGGGGAATTCTATTCTTACAGTTCCAGCTAATCACACCATAACAATAATTACATTTACCTCATTTTTGTGGTAGATTCCAAGCAGGTTTGCATAATGAACTCTCAGAGCTACCTATTCTCAGTCACCTCTCCTTTTCTTACCTTCTGGAGAGTGCACAGTAAAATGCAGACCTTATTCAAATAAAGACTTTATGACACAATTCTAAGACAATTTTTTACTAGTATTAGTCCTTGGAATATTTCATTTTCATGCTTCACTCTGTCTGGAAATATGCATCCTGTTTGGAAATATGTATCCAGCAAGCACCATTTTGAATATCTTTGCCAATACTTATCCAAAAACTTCTGCCAGTGCGCACACACAAACACACAGCACAACAGCCTTCAAACTTACTCTGTGGATAAATACTGATTCCTATATTCACTCTTTAAAATCTTCCAACAACACAATTGTTTTTACTTCAGTCAGGAAGTCTCAACAGCCATTTCAGCCCCAGGGGGACAAAGTAAATAAACCCTGACACACAAACCACAACTATTTCAAAGGACACAAGCCACGAGTCCAGACTGTTATATAAACAAGGCACTGAAAAAAAGGTTTCTTGTCCTAAAAAGACTTCTTTGTACTCCAGTGACTAAAGAGACTGGAAGGAGCTGATGTGCATCCCAGATCAGCAGCTCATATTTGTTTCAGTGGCATTTCCACTCCAATTTTGTCAGTGTTTTGCAGCTCACACTGTTGGGGTAAAGCCTGTACCAGAAATTTCCCTGAGTTTCATGAACAGGACGCCCACACTGCTGCTGTAACACGAGTCAGATGTTTCAGTTATTTGGTTCCTAGAAGGATTATAGCAGGAATTGAAATGAAAATCTTACTTGACTTCACAGGAATGGATGCTCAGCTCTTTGTGTAAGACTCCACTTGTAAGGTGAAACACCAGGACAGAGCCATTACTCGTGCCTAGAAAAATGGATTAAAAAAATACAGACACACATTTGAGTCGTCTTTACTTCTGTGAAAATGCAGGGTTTGCAGCTATTTATTTCTCTCTTTTTTTTTTTTTTATAAAATTCCTGCAACTATTACATTTTAGAATTTTAGAAAAGGCACTTTGATTTCTGGTACTAAAATCCCGAATATTGAACCCATCCAGTGATATCCACTTGGATCAAGACTTTTAAGGGAACCTGTTTATTATCGAGCCTGGAGAAAATCTGTTCATTCTTCTTGTATTTTCACAACAAACCCACCCAGCTGCAGAGGAAAGGATCGTTTCTGTTTGCTCTGATTCCTGGAGATGAGTAAACACCTCAAGGAAATGTATTAATTGTTATCCAGCAATAATGCCAGGGAGGAACCACAGGCAAATCTAACTGAATCATTACAGCAATTCTGCTTTCTCATCCCTGAAATAATGACCCCTTTCAAATTAGAAATCAGTAAGTTGGTACCTATGAGCTTCAGCTACAACAAAGACCTTCAGAAACACTGAAAGTTATGACTTTCTATTAGCACTTCTTTATACTCATATCACTTCATGGAATACAACACTGGATACCTAAAGAGCAAGTCAGATGCCTTTCTGTAAATGCACTTTATACCCACCTATTTGGCAACTATTCTAATATCCACATGGGTTTAACTACATTTGGAATAAGACAGAATAGATTCATCCAGAAAAAATAACAGGCTTTAAGTGTATTTTTAGATATTCACATTAGAGCAAAAATAAAGTCCATTTACTTCTTCCAGGAATGCAGGGCTGCAGAAATCCGTATTTCTTGATGTTCAGAATGAAGTGAGAGCAGCATGTAAAATGCTGAGCGTATCAACACACCATCAGCATAGTAAATGAAAGGACAAATACAAACTTGCTACTGCACTGCAATTTTTCAGGTAGCACTGCTGAAACTCAGGGCAGGAAAGAAGAATGCAAGGACTATCACATGAAAACCAATATAAGGGTCGGTCTTTTAATTACGTGCACGGGATCAAAAGGCAGATTTTTCTCTTCTGTTTTAGCAACTATATTTGCATTTAATACACTGTCTTCAGAGCAATGAATATGCTATTCAAGGACTCACCAACAGCCAGGATTGGCTCATAGTGTTTAATGTTCTTGGTTGTAAGGGGGGGGCACATGCGGATGGCGAAGGGGGGCAGAGGGAGCCCCGAGAGCAGCCCCGTCAGCAGGAATTTGAGGTGCACTTCCTGCAGAAATGAACCCCTCAGCTGCTCTTCTCCAGCACTTGCACCTTGCCCTGCTTCAAAATTAAAAGCTCTTGTTAGTATTGTTTTAATCAGAGGTGTGGTGGGAAGTTATCAGACACAGAAATTTATATTGTGAAAAATTACAAATTCTGCACGAGACACGTTCCCTCCTGTTTAGCTTTGTGTGGTGAAACTCTTTGGAAGGCTGCACTTCTTCTAATTCTCCAGTACTGAGTTTCTTTCCTAACACTAAGAAGGACATAAAAAGTAAGAAAAGAAAGCAAGGGCAGTAATTCCAACCTTCTTCCAGAATTCAGGCCCAGACAGTGAAGTGCAATCTACCTCCAGAAATACAGTGAATTGTCTCAGACACAGCAAGAGAGACAGGCCCAAAAAAAGATGTAATTCCTGTGCTGTACCTCCTGCAGCCAGCTGAACAAGTCCAAACGTTGCAAGGAACAAAACCAACATTAGCTATGATGTCAGTGACTGCAGGAAATGCAGCCACAAGAAAAACTCATGGAATCACAGGATGGTTTGGGATGGAAGAGATTTTAAAGCTCATCTTGTTCCAACCCCCGGCCACGGGCAGAGACATCTTCCACTTGACCAAGTTGCTAAGAGCCTTTTCCAGCCTGGGCTTAAAAATTCATGCCCTAAATGGCATCTTTAAACACATGAGATAAAGTGAAAATGTGTTAAGGTACCTACACCAGCTTAGACACCTCTCACCAAATGCAATTATTCCAAGCTGCACCTTTGTAACTCTGAGCAGCACAAGTCGCTTTGCCAACAAAAATTAGTTTAATAACATAAACCTAAGCATCCTAATGGAAAATTTGTCAATGTTGAAGAAGATTTCAAATAGCTGGGATGTCTCACATAAACTGGCTTGAAGATTAATATCAAAAAATGAAAGTGTTTTGGCCAAATTCCATTTTCAAACACTTTTTTTTTTTTCCTCGGAGAAAATGAACCTGAAGCATTGGCCCTCAACACTGGTCCCCAAATGGATTCATCTGATATTTTCTTTAGCAAACAGGAATTCTTTTATTTCAGATTTAGCATTTAAACTGCACAGAAAATAATTCTCAGAAATGCAGTTCTCAAGCTAAAATGCAGAGTGATTTAAAAAACCCTGTCACTTGAATGAAAGCAATCCTTACCAATCATGTTGTCTAAGGAGAGGTCTGGAAGTTTATTTTGGAATGCTCCCACAGGAATTCCACAGAAGGAGACTGGGGAATACAAAGGTGACGCACTTGAACTGCTGTAAAAGGAATGAAAAGAAGTTCCCAATGCAAACAGAGTCAAGTTGTCATCAGGACCATCAAATCCTGCAGGATCAAGAGCTCACGAAGGAAGACTCCTTCAAAATCCACCAAAGACTCTGTGCCAATTCCAAATATGCTTTACTTTTCAGCACAATCCTCAAGGCTCAGTGGTTCTTATAATGTTACTACATTTTGGGGGGTTATGTAATTATGACAAAGATCCATGTTTTGGAAATTACTCTTAAGGATACAAGAAGTAAAACCCAGGAACATATGGATTTTAAACAGCTTTTCCTGGGTATGCAGCACAAGGAATCCAACCAGCAGTCTTTCTGAGAACACCAAGAATAAAGACATTAAATCACTGCTGAGCAACAAAAGGATCTAAGTTGAAAATCTGGTGCTACCGACATTTGAAAGTGCACTAAGAAATCTATTTCTTTTATGGCAGTAAGTTATTTATTTTATTCAACAGTACTTTCAAGGCTTACTGCAGCAGAACGACCTTAATGCATTGAATGTTCAAAGAATTATATTACTTCACACAGTATTTGCAGAGACTGCTCAAAACCTACAATTCTAGAGGCTCTGTACACAAAAACATAGTTTATGCCACCACGTTCCAGTCACCTGCTGTGCAGCTTCATATTGCTCAGTGTCAAATTCACACAAATAGAGCAGAAAACCCTTCCCCCCCTTCTAGAAATGGAGTTCTTTAAAGACTCACACATCCAGTTCTTTCACTTCCCCAAGGAAAAGGGAACCAATCTATTTGGATGGCACGTTTTGTTCCTCTTCCTTTCACTCCCAGCACGTGCCACAACACCAAAAAAAAAAACCACCGAAGGACATCACGGTAAATGCAACAGAAATAAATCCCGTTACCTGTTGCGCACATTTCTGCCAGAAACACTAGATTTTAATTCCCAGATCATCACCCTGCCATCGCTGACTATGAGAGCTGCAGAGTTCTCATTCACCGGGCAGCACACCATGCTGAAGGGTCGGACTGTTTTTGTCACCCTGATGGCATCACACTGACTTCTTAAATCATAAATCAGCTCCTGAACCGGGTCTGCATCTGCAACATCAACGGCCCACACAGGACAAACCATCAGAGTGAGAAACACGGCATGTGATCAGTCACCAGAACCTCATCTGAAGCAGGGCTGAGCTCTCTGGTTGATATCCATGTTTCCTGAGCAACGACGAGGAAAAGCAATCAAAAGCCACTGATCTTGCTCTGAAGAGTTCTCCAAAATGTAACTTTGTCTTTCAAATATCTTATTCCACGTGGATCTCCCAAAACCTAAAAATTAACTGCTTCCCATCTGGGCACAAAGTGCTTCTGCTCTCCACAATCCAAGACTCCAGGTTTACTGGCAGACCTGGAAGCCAGGAATGTGGCTCAGTAGAAATCAGCAAACTGCCCAAACCCAAACAACCAAAAAACATCACTTGTTTAAATTTACAGAACTAAATTTTCCCTTTTTTTCCAACCTGCTCCATTATATTTAAAAGACCGTTCTTAGCAACATTTCATAAAAGAGACAAGAGTTTAATAATTTAGATATTAATCTAAAGCCCCTATCTTAGTTCTAAAATCAGCTTTTCCAATTTACCAAATGACTTCCAAAGCCTTGTGTTTGCCTGAAAAATATGTCCCTTCTTAAAG